>NC_080425.1:46323677-46541177 GCF_029873635.1 Malania oleifera
AAATAAGGAAAGAGGGTGAAGAGAGCTAAATCTTCCACCCAAGGGTCTCCCTGAAAATGAATGCATATCCTATAACCCACCTCAAGTTTGGTACTAGCCTATTAATAAAATGTGGGTAAAGCTAAGGTATAAATCTCCAAGGACTCTCAAAAGAAGATCTAAGACCTACATTAGTATCCCATCCATTTCTTTGTATGTCAAATTTACTTTTATTACTTTATGCCTAGGTGATGGTTAGCCTTGGATCAGTGGCAAGGTTGCTTCTTTGTGACCCGTTGCTTCTAGGTTCCAATGAAACAGCATCCCTTCATGAAAGCAGGGGTAAGGCTGCATAAACTGTGATGTACCCTCCCCCTATCTTCGCAAAGTGGGGAGCCTTGTGGCCTAGGGAATCCCTTTTTACTTTTTTCACCATTTACTCGTCAAGTCAATGTTTTTTGGCACCAATTTCCCAAGACCCAAATCCCCTCCTTTTTTTTGGTCCTACACACCATCTCCCGTCTAACCGAATGATCTTTCTTCTCCCTAACACCAGACCAAAGAAAATGTAGCCACCCCAATTGGAACTTCAAAATAGGAAAAAGATAAAGTGGTGTACTAGAAAGACGCGTGTATAAGAGTTGCCTTATCACCTAAATAAAAAGGGCACCCTTCGTCTCATCCAGACCCTTTGCCACCTTCTATACCAAAAGAGCAGATTCCACACACCTATGGTTACCACCCAACAGAACCCGTATGTACATCAAAGGCCAGTCTGGGGTAGCACACCCTGCTAAAGAAGCCAACTGTAAAGACTAGCATCTCCTGGATTAATACTAGTAATCCCACTTTTCCCAAAATTCTCTTTTAAACTAGAAGCGTGCTAAAAAAGTGCGACATTCAAAAAAGACTACCCATGATCCTCTAAGACGAAGATCGTGTAATTGGTAAACTAAAGATGAGACACTATAACCCTCTTTCACAGCTCCTCTATTAACTGCTATCTGTCAATCTACTCAATCTGTCGACAACCATGACAAACAATATGGTGACAAAAATCTCCTTGTGTAACATCCCTTGAAGCTGTAGACCATGATTTAGCCTTCTCATTGATAAGAACGGAAAAAGAAGCTGTTAGATTACCACTTTATCTAAAAGCTTAAGCTGTTAGGTTGTGGGCCAACGATGTATATCAAGCTTTAACACTCCCCTGCACTTGCAGCCCGACAGCACGTGGAGAGATATACAAACTATAAACAACATCCGTTATAGGGAATAAGATAATACTTGAAAAATAAGCAATAAACGTGGGCAACAAGACTAGAACCTAGGACCTCCTAGTAACCAGCTCTGATACCATGTTAGATTACCACTTTACATAAAAGCTTAAGCTGTTAGGTTGTGGGCCAACAATCATATCAAGCTTTAACAGAAGCATTTTAAAAACTGCACCTCATCCAAGTCCTCCATTTAACCCCAACACTTTTCCTCTCCAAAATGCTACCCAAGAACTTCAAACTGACTTGATCATAAGCCTTTTTAAAATCCAAATTAAACACAAATCCCTTCCTTTTATTCTTCTGCACGTCCTCCACAACATCATTAGCCACTAAAATTGCGTCCACAATCTGCCTGCTCCGCACGAAAGTATTCTGAGGCTGAGAGAACCTACTTCCTATTACTAACCTCAGCCTAATCACAAGCACCATAGTGTTAATCTTATACAACCTAGTAACCAGACTAATAGGTCGAAAATGAGCAACATGAATAGATTTACTCTTATTAGGCACTAAAGTAACAAAAGCAGAATTAATACTCTTGCTTGAACACCATTATAGAAAAACTTCTTAACAATCTACGCTAAATCCACTCTGACCACATCCCAACAATCCGAGCCATCCTGGATCACCCAAGGGAAGGGCAACTCAAAAATAGATGTGAAGCAGATTTTGAGCTATCAAAACACAAGAAAGACACATTTATAGGTAATGCCTTCAGAGGGATATTCTCTAGTGCATTGTTGGTGTTATTTCTATTTGGAACAGCCAACTAGGCAATCACCTTGATCTTAGAGGGGACTTAGTTTTCCGGATGATACAATGAAGGAGAAATGATTTAAAAGATTTAGTCAACTGCTCAAAGAAAGACTTTGAAGAATATAAACCTAAGGAATCCAACCCCCAACTCCCATCCCTTTCAGATGAGAAATGACAGCCTTCTAATATAATTAACATCGAAGATAGTTCTTCCAACTCCCAATGATTTAGATGCCTATGGAAGTGAAAATCCCAAGACGATGCAGTCCCATTTGTACTAAAGAAGTAATGACATTATTATGCAGTATGCACTAAAAGAAAGGCGACATAAATGAGAGAATGAATTGGAAAGCATAAAATTCCCTACCCAAACATCTTCCCAAAAGAGTACCTGAGACCCATTTCCCGCAACATATTTTATAGAAGGAATAGTCAAAGGATAAACCCAAGCAACACCTTTCTAAGGACTCTGTATTGAACATCGTAAAGCCCAATTAGTATCCCACCCATTAGGAGGTAAGCCAAGTTTACTTTCCATAGCTTTATGCCCGAAGAGTCTTCTTGCAAAGGAAAATTCCGCAGTCATTTACCCAAGAAGGCAGTGTTTTTTGGCACCAAATATCCGAGACCCAAACTTCCCTTCACCTTAGATCTATACACATCCTCTCAACTAACCAAATGATCTCTCTTCTCTTTACTCCCGACCACACGCAGCCCCTCATTACTTTCTCAATTCCTATCCACACGCATTGGAATTCTGAAACATGGAAAAAAAAGAAAATAAAGAGAAACATACAAGATAGAAAAGTGTGGATAAGAGTGATATGACCACCTAGAGAAAATAAAGCACCTTTCCACCCATCCAATCATGATACCATCTACAGTACTGCATACCAAAACCCAACAGACCTTGGATTACTCCCCCCAGGGAACTCCTAAATAAGGCAAGGGCTACTCAAGAGCACCACACCCAGCTAAGGAAGCTAACTCCGAGGGCCTGGCACTACTAAGGTTAATAGTAGCAGCCTCACTCATACCCTAATTTACTTTTATACCTGAAACCTTCTTAAAATATTGTAGAATTTTGAGAATATTCAGGAAAGATTGTTTGATCATCCTAGAAAAAAAGTAGTATCATTCGCATACTGAAGATGAGGCACAAACATCTCTTCACTACCTGCACAAATCCCCTTCACATATCCTCTATCCGCAGGCCTATCAATCAACCTGCTCAGAGTATCAACAACTAGAAAAAAACAGAAAAGGTGACAAAGGATCCCCTTGTCTAACCCTCTTGAAGCTCTCAATCACTGGGGCTCCTCATTTATAATGACTGAGTAGAAAGAATTACAGGCAGCCCTCATCTCACCCTGCCACCTCTCCCCAGAACCCTTTTTTGGAAAGATTTTATTGAAGAAATTCCAGTTAACCAACTTAACCCTATCATATGCCTTTTCAAAATTGAACTTAAATATAAACCCCTTTTTTATTCCTCCTATGAATATCCTCCTCTACTTTATTAGCCTCCAAAATATCATCCACGATGCCTTCCCCAAATAAAAGCACTTTAAGCCTGATCGTTTTTATGCACTAAAGTAATGCAAGTAGATTAATGCTTTTGCAAATGACTCCATTAAAATAGAATTCATTAAAGTTCTTCAACAGATGCCTTACTGCATCCCAATAATCCTGAAACAATTTGGACCCAAGCCCTTATTCCTATTCATCCCAACACTACATTCCCAACTTCAATCTTCTAAAAAGGCCTTTCGAACCTTTGCGTGTCTAAATATCATTCCTTTATGTCTTCTGTAAATAAATTGGAAAAAAAATTCAGTTATCCCATTCGCAGTCAGTTGAGGATCATAAGAGCCTACTTCTCTCGACACCAATTCTGTCACCAAATTTTTCCTCATCTTACCATCAACCAGCCTATGGAACATAGTATTAAAATCACAATATCTTACTGGTTTATGTTTAGTCTTTTTCCTCCAACTCATCATCTCCCTAAAAATTACTCCACCTCCCAGCTCATTTTTCAATGAAACCCGCTTTGCTTCCCCCATTTCTCTTAAAATTTCACCGTCCTTTTTTCTATCCAGAAAAAAACATCTCAGCAAAATGTTAGATTTCCTACTCCTATTATCTCCTAAAACTTCCAAATTCCACTTCTTCAAAATTCCTTTTAAATGTTTTGAGTTTTTTCATAATTATAAAACCCTCCCAACCTCTAACAGACACCTCATCCCAGTAATCTTTAACCAAAGAATGAAAAGATTTATGATCTATTTGCATATTCTCTAAATGGGGTAGGACCCCACTTACATTGCTAGATTTGAACAAATGGGGAAGTGGTCTGACGCTGGTGTAGATAAAGATATTTGGGAAAGATTAGTTACTGCTAAAACAAGAATCTATCTAGATAACTAGCCATTGATCTACCTCCACCGACAGACAGAGAAAGAAGAATTGTCCATAGGTATATCTCTCTGTCCACTGTTCATGATGAATCTGTTCTAATTTTGCATGCTCGAGGTAAACCTACCTCCCCTTTTACTTTCCCCTTGAAATCTTACTGCATTAAAATTAGCCCTCAAATCTACCTAGGAGAACAAAAACCAAACACTACACACAACTCGCTCCTAAGAACAGATACAAGAGCAGGCCTAGGGGGACCATGGGCTGAAGAAAAGCACCCTGACTCCTGCCTCTAATTTCTAACAACGAAGATAAAGAAAAGAAACTTAATAAACTATCAACTTTAGAGAAACAATGAGAGTGCACAGAATAATAATAACGCCAGCGGCTCCGCGAGAAAGTAATTAATAGAATAGCAACTCTAGAGAAACAACGAGAGTCCCACAGACTAATAATACCACCAGCAGCTCCTTGAGAAGGTGAGTACTCCCAATTCCCAATCCTTAAATCTACCTTCCCAATCACTCCTAATCAACACCCTGTCTATTTTTTCAAGTGTAATTTCATTTAGGAGAACGATATTAATTGAGTTTCTGGTTAAAAACTCCTTAATAAAGCTCCTATTCCTAACACTTTCTAGACCCCTCACATTCAAAGTAATTAACTTCATAATTTAACCAATTTAAACCCCCGCCCCCTCAAAATCTTGACTTTACTTGCCCCCATAGTTAACAGAAGTTGCTAATTTATTTAACTCTTTCTGGACCCTCTTTTCCTTCCTTTTCATAAGTTTTAGGGGATACAACCACCCTATGATCTTTACCTCGAGGACTGACTATCCTAGAACTCATCCCCTCTGAAAAAAGGCCTGAAGTCTCATGGTTGTCTCTCTCACCCACCGAACTTATAGCCAATACTTCACTCTCATTAAAGACCTCCCTTTGGCATTAAGAAATATCAGTAGATAAAAGGTTTAATAGAAATAGGTTGAATACCTGATTGGGAATAGAGTTCATTAGATTCTCCTTTTTGTGCTCTTGCTCCAACCTACCAGACTCAATTTCGAGTGCTGGATTAAGGAGCCAATGGGACAACATTCATGAGTAGGAACAGTAGCCAGAGTCACTGCCTCAATCAGGCTATCTACCCAGTTGACGTCATTCTTCAAATAGTGCATACCAACCTGTGCTTCTTCAGTGGAACTGATAGGATCATTATCTCCCTCCGCATGTTGATCAAACAAATTACAGTACTCAAATGTCTCCATTTTATCCTGAGGATGTGAGGGAGAAAAAATTTCATTGCCAAAAACATCTGTCATCAGTTGATCCAACTACATGACCCTATCTGATTCAGACACAATATCATCATCTTCTGACTGTATTGATAATCTCTCTCCAGGCTCCTCCTCATCCGGTCTCCGCTGATCAGAGACTTTCAATGCAGCCTTCAGAGTGTAAATGACTTGCCTAATAGGATTTGGAGTCTCTTAAGTCTTGGGGTAGACTGTCAAAAATCAGCAGGAATGCCTTCCACTTGCTTACTTAAACTAAAAGGAAAAGAATTTTGAATAATCTGAGAGTTTTTATGAGCTGCCATGTCTTAACAATTTTGCAAAGACTCTGCAGCTTCCTTCAGATTTTTGGTATTTCTACCAGTATTATCTCCTTCCTTTTGGTTCCCAAAAAAGCCACAACCCAAACCATTCTTTCTTCTAGCAGAGATAAATTTAGAGAATTCTGACAAATTTCCAGTTCTGTCATGTCCGTAGCCTCTGCTGTCTGTGTTAACCTCCTGGACTTCTGAAATACCTACAGCTTCTTCTCTCAAGTCATCAGGCCCCTTTTCACCTGGGCTTAAAGTTTCGGGGGCTTTGGCAAAGGAAATTATCGAAAAAAGTTGGTGGCGGTGCATTGTTGTGGCTATTATATGGTGTGTTTAGTTGGAGAGGAATGCTAGAATTTCGAAGGTAGCTACTACTAACAATTTGCTTCAGAGTAGATTGCTTTATCTTGCGTCACTGTGGGTGTCAGCAAGTCTTTTCTTTCGTCATGTTTCTCTGACTTATGCGGTATAGGTTGGTTCTGCTTCATTGAGTTGTTTTTGTTTTTCCCTGGGATTCTGGAGCTGGTTTTCTTTTGTAAAGAGAGGACTTCTTATTCTCATCGTTTTATTTTTCCTTTTCTGTTGTTTCTTATTTTCTCGTCCATTACATTTCTTTGTTTATAAAAAAGAATTTAGATGATGTGTTTTTGTCCATGAACAACTTATTTGACAATAACAAAATTAGCATTGCTGTTACATTATGCCTTTGTATATGTTCTGTGAATAAAATATGTTGAAAGGTCCTTGGCTATTACAATATAGTGTTGTTGTATTCTATAGGCTATTTCTGTGGCTGAGAGAGTTGCTCATGAGCGCTGTGAACCCTCACCTGGTTTGGATGGTTCTCTCGTTGGTTATCAAGTTCGTCTTGATAGTGCCAGGTGATCATGCTCTTGTTTTCCTATAAATTTTGAATTTATTCTGTTGGGATAACATGCACAGCCAATGTTTCATATTGATAACATTTCATTTTGATACTAGCCCCTGGTTGAATTCTTACTTTGCATTGATAGATTGAGTTTTGTGCTTTTATTATTTGTCAATCTGATTATTTGTGTGCTAGTTTGATATTTATTCTGGTTACGAGTTGATTATTCTGAATTCCTTTTTGTCCTTGTTGTCCTCTTTCCAGGTAACTAAGCTAAGGATAGAACGTTATTGGGAGGCAAGATTATTTTGCACTGTTGAGTTTTCTTAATTTTGAAGAGTAGTAATGATAGTTACAGCCATGTGGTCATGGCCATCATTTGGAAACTTATGCTTGACCATGATTAGCAATCAGATGATGGGGAAACTTGGATGCTACATAAATTTTTAAGAAGATCAGAGATGGTGGTTGTAAGTTGTGAGGCTGCTCTGCTGTAAATATTTCCCAAGGCTACCCAAGAAAAAAAATTTGGGGGGGATAATTTGAATTCAATTGTCAAATATATAAAGCTAAAGTTAGTCCACTGATGAATGCTTACAGGTTAATATTCTAATAAAAGTTTATATGCTTTCTAGGTAATACACTGGTGAATGTGTCCAAAGAACATGAAGAATTGCAAAATCTAGCTTCACAACTACCGAGGAAAGGTTTTATTTAAGTATAATTATTCACACCAAGGTGAGACTGCATGCAGACTGCAAAGAAATAAAGAAGCTAATGATCAAGTCCTGATTTGCAATGCTTGATGATATGCTTTGGATATTTTATGCACCATAATAGTACTAACGAAAGGGGAATCTTGGGTCCAAGAGTGGGTATAGCAAAAAGAATGAGGGTATTGTAGGGGTTGGGAAGCCCTATGCATGTTTCTCAGTTGGTGAAGAAGAATCCAAGTACATCCTCTTTGCATATTAGGGTTAAGGAAGAAGTACATGCTGCAAGGCAGATTCAAGGGCGTAGCAATGGTTCAGGCGAGTGTGGCAGACTAGCTGATGCTTGTTTCTGTTGGAAAATGGTGGGGGGATATATTTGTTTATTTATTTTATATTTTGAGGTGGTGGTGGGGGGGGGGGGGGGGAGGGGCTTGACTATGGGACAAGAAGGGTGTGTGAGGCTATTTAGGGAAATTAATAAGGTTACCAGTAAGGAAAGCTGGTCCGAAATGGGAAAAAGCTTTAGAGCCCAAGAGAGGTGATTTTGATGGGAGAATAAAAAGGATTTTAGAAAAAAATTAGTTCTCTCAATGAACTCTATCAGAAAATTAGTTATGGCATGATGCAATCTCACTCTCTTTGTCTTGTGAAACATGCCCTAACCATCAATTCTTTCCCTTGCTGTCTCTCCCTCTGATGGATCATGAGTCAAAGGGGTTTGATCAATGCAAATTGAAGGGAAGACCATATATGAGATTATTTAAAATGAGGATGGCCTTCTCTGTGTTTGTCATTGAAAACAACAAGGTGCATAATAGGTGGAGGTGGGTGAGGTTGTTGTTAATTGTTGCTAATTAGTTTGCCATTTGTTGTCAATTTTTCATTGTCCCTTGGTAGTTCAGGTAGGGGTTTTCAAATTTATTGTGTTGAAAGTGTGAGATATTGAATGGGATTTTTACAACATAGATTGGGAGTTTTTTGGAGTCAAGGCATGGTTGGAAAGGAAAGAGGTTCTCAGGTTTTTTTGGAGGAGTTTAGTGCATTGGTTAGGTCTCTCTTTGTGGCGATGGTGGCAAAGGAGTTGGAAAGAGAAGTGCTATGCACTTGTGGAGCCAAGTTGTGTCGGTTAAAAAGGATGCTGAGGGGGAATAAAATTATCTCTATAACGCTTCGAATTATGTCAAAACAAAAGAGATTGAGAATTATTGTGTTATTTGTGGGGGGAAATTGCAAGTTGAATATTGAGGGATTTTGTCACATGGAGAAACCGAGATTCAGCCTTAGTTTTAGCCTGCTACAGGCAAGATGCTAGGGTCTCAACATAAGTTGTGTGGGGTTTAGAGGTGGCTAGATTTTGGTAATTGTTTAGGAGATGTGCTGCATGTAGGTGGGAAGGGGAGGGGATTCTATTAATTCTCTGCTGGGCTAATCCTTTAACCAAGCTTATAATAGGTTTGGAGATGACAAAACGGGCCATGTTTATGAAGAGTTAAGGGGCTCAATTATTAAAAATTTGGGCCAACAAAATGGGCAGGCCCCAACTCCTTTTTGCAAAGCCCAAGAGGAATGGAATTCAAACTTAATTATCTTTTTTGATCCAAGCTCAATGTCTCACTCAAGAGGTTCTGTATTTGATTCCTCTTCAAAGCAAAAGCTAGGTGCTCTAGAATGAAGTGAGTGACAATATTGGAAGGAGTAGAGGGAAAGAAGTGATAGAAGAAAGGTTTGTCTCAATTCCAGATGTTTGGTGGATGGTATGTTACTTTAATGGGAAAATAAATTCCTGCATATGAGAGGACCTTCAGTGGGCCTTCTGCAGTGGATGATGGGGTTGGGGAAGGTTCTAAAAAGAAATGTGAGAATATTCACAGGGAATAATGATGTTAGGAAGGAAAGAGGGGGGGCGGGGGGCGGGGTTGGAATCTATTAATGAGGAAGCTATTTTTGATGAGTTTGGAGGTCAAAAGGTTTATGGTTGTTGGAATGCTGTGCAGATGGATGTTGAAATGAGCTAAAAAGTTTAAAGATAAGCTAGTTAATTCAAGTGAGATAAATGTTCTAAGGAGAGATTTAGGAGGAAGCTTAGGTATAGTGGAAGAGCCAGTTGTTCAGAAGGGTGATAGAAGGGAAAGGATTAGCATTAGCAAGAAAGAAAAGAATTGGGGGGATGTCTCGGACAGCGATAGTGTTGGCTTTAGTGATTTTGGTTGTGATGTAGATTTGCTTTTGGACAAGATTCAGGAATAATATGGTTGTGCTTCTGACTCATCTTATATGGTTGGAGATTTAATGTATGCCATCACCTTCAATCCAAGGATTTGAGAGGTTTGCATTTTCTGAAAATGGTGGTAATATGGTATGTAATCTATGGAATCAAAGCAAATGGATAAGGATGGCATCTTGCCTACCCATGTAAGGATCTACAAGCTCAACATTTGTTGGATATTAGCCTACCCATGTAAGGATCTACAAGCTCAACATTTGTTGGATATTATGTTTAGTGTCTCATTGTGGAGGAAAAGAAATTCAGCTAGATGGTGGTTGAACTGAGACAAAGAAGGGTCAGAGGGAATTAGCTAGTTTGAAGTATTCAATGGAAGGGTTTAAAGAGGGTTTTTAGGTTGATTATGTTAGTTTATATTTTTTATTTATATTTTTGCTTTTTTAGAATTATTATTTTTTTTTTCTTTTTGAAGTTCTTGTGTCCTCCCCTGTGCTGTAATTTATCTCTCAATATGTCTTCATTTTTATTAAAAAAATCAAGAAAAGGGCTTAAGAAGCTGTGCATTGTGGAATCTCTGAGCAGTCTGTAAGGGGATATAAACGAGAGGGTTAGCAATGAGAAAGAGCAAAAAAGATGGGGTGATGTGTTGGATATTGATAGTGATGATGCTAGTCAGTTTAATCATGATGGTGATTTTGCATCCTGATTGGTTCAGGGAACAATATGGTTGTTTCTTATTCTTCTTATTTACTTGGGCATTTATTGTATGCAAGGTCTTAAATTTCAATTTTGACTAAAATTTCAAAGATTCAAATGTACAAAAATTTCGACAGAAATTTTGATTTTGATATCAATTTGAAAAAATGATTGAAATTAGTATTAGACCGTGGGATATTTTTGTGAAACTTCAAAAGTGGTTGACAGACATAATAATTTAATTTTTAGTACTAACATATTACAAATCAAATACATATATGTTGTGTATGACATGGAATAGTTGTAATATGATGTGTATTAAACATATTTGGTTACTATGAATAAAATTCATAAATCAATTAAATATGATTTATTAAACAAATGACGATCATGATTTTGTGTGCTTCCATCACAGATGGAAGGTTTGGAGGGTTTTCCTATCTTTAAGGATCTTGAAATGGGTAAAGAGCAGCAATGCTAGGACGGAGTTTTGCCTACTTGTGTGTACGTGATGAATTGAAGGACTAAGAAGCTCAATAATTGCTGGAGAAGATGGGGGTATAGCTGTCTGATCGTGGAGGCCAACTGAGTTTGTTTGGGCAGGGATTGAAGAAAGACGCAGTGGTGATGCTAGACAGCATCATGTAACTACAGGCAACAGATAGTTTGGGAGAGATTGAGGAGAAGGAGTGGGGAAAGGAGGAAGGGAGATGCATTGGAAAAAAAGGGAGATGCATTGGAAAAATCACACTTTTACTTTCAATTCAAATTCAACAATAATCACCTCTTACATGGCTTTTCTTCACACACTATTTATAAGAAAGCCAATAATGCAAGAAATTACCCATATACTCCTAAAGATACATGAAATTGCAAGCCTACCCCTAAAATACACAAATATCATAAACTGCTCCCAAGGCACATAATTCTTATGCAAGCTAACTAAACACACATAATAAACTATTAATTAACTAAGCTCGTTTTTTAGGGACCCAACAATATTTGGACCCTATTCTTTGAAATTGGTCTCCAAATTGGGTCAAAATGATCCATCCAAATACCTACATCAAGTGGAGTCCATGGGAATTATCAAACCTGCAGTGTTATTATGATGTGAAGCTTGAAAACAGGGATTATCTGGTTTTTTGATTTGTTTTTTTTTTCTTCTTGAGGATTTGTCCTCTTTTTTTGTTGTAATCTCTCCTCCATTCTTGATACACTAAAAAGACCCATGTGCTCTGGCTCTTGTGGTTTTGTTGTATTTTCTTTGATGTATTCAACACAACGTAATACTAAAATTGATTCACTGATTGAATTTTGTGCTGTTTTGTTCTGTCAATTTTATGAAATAGTTTTATTTCACACTTTGAAAATATTCATATGTTTTCTATTTTGGCTGCTCTTGATTCATTGCTGGGAACACAATACATTTTGTTGCAGAAAAGCAGTTTACACGAGAACTTTTGCAGGCTAGTAAATTGTGCTTTTATCTTTCCCCGATGTATGTAGTTCTATTTTATGTACACTGATTGTGAATATTGTATCTCTTTGGTGTATTTGATTTGAGAGAAATGCTGGAGTTTCTGGGGGTGGTGTTGCATATAATTATTTGCTCAATAGTGGACAGTGATTTATTTTTTTGCATTTCTATGCTAGTCCGCAAATGGCCTCTTTAGGGGTGATTCTCTTGATGATTTGCAGATATATTTGGTGGCTTTACTGCACTAGAACTATTTTATAAGTTTAGCTACTTTTTCCTTCCTTTAGGTTGGTATTTTGAGTTGTTGGAGAAGCCCTTGTTCTCCTTGTGTTTATTTCTCATTTCTCTTGTTGTATTAACTCTTGTTTTTTTTAATGGATGCCCCTAATTATGAAAATAATATTTTTCTAATAGTTATTTTTTTTCTTAATGTCTTGCTTTAGGAATGAGAAAACGAAGCTTCTATTCTGCACAACAGGCATTCTTCTGAGGAAAATTGCAGTATGCCTGCCTTTCTGATTCAAAATTTTCCCCTTATTCTATTTCGATGCTTTGCAATTTTATCTGTTTTGATTATTGAGTAATATTATTGTGGTGTGGCTTTATTCTAAATTGACTAGCCTGTGTTACTTTCTGCTGATGTTTATTAGTACCAGTTCTACTTTCTTCCATATTTATCATCTACTCATCTAATAGTGTGGCAGTCAATAACTGTTTAAACCACCTGTTAGCTATGGTCAGTATATTCATATCTCAATTGTTTGTTTTTAGCTATATGCTCGCATGACTTCACTTCTTCTTGACTCTACATGCCGTTATTTTGTAGCCATTGGTCTCCCTCCTTGCCGTTCCTGTTAAGTCCATGTTGGTTTTTACTTTTGCCTCTCTCTTGTGCTACGGCAACATCCTTGGTCAAATTTGAATGAACTAAATGTAGGAATGGGGTTTAGATTTTTTGAGAGAGAACAGATAGCAGGAAAGAAATGATGTATTTTTAGACTTTTAAGTAATACGTATGGTAGGTCTATTCCACCCCTCATCTTTTACTTGTGTTGATAATATGTTTCTAAAATTATATATTCCTTGACCCAACCCCAATCCCGATCCCAATCCCGACCCGAACCGTAATATGTATGGTAGGTCTATTCCACCCCTCATCTTTTACTTGTGTTGATAATATATTTCTAAAATTATGTATTCCTTGACCCAACCCCAATCCCTATCCCGATCCCGACACCATAATACGTATGGTAGGTCTATTCCACCCCTCATCTTTTACTTGTGTTGATAATATGTTTCTAAAATTATATATTCCTTGACCCAACCTCAATCCTGATCCCGATCCCGACCCGAACCTCAACCCCATCCAGACCCCCAGCCCTCAGTGTGGTATTTAAAAAATTGCTGGCTTAAAGGTTCAGTAGTAAGCTGCCTAATCTTCAGATGTAACATACGCGGAACAATCAAGTAATCTTCGATGCTGAGGATTAGGCCAGGAGACTCGTATTTAGAAAGGGCTCTCTGATGTCATTAACATGGAAAAGAGCACTTGTAAACAGAATCCTGGGCTCCTTATCTTGAAGAGGGGGATTGGAGCACTAGTTTCTTCCTCCAGAGAGGAAACGCACACTTGCAGGTTATTCTCTTTGACTATAATCAAAATTGGGGGATAGTCTTTAGGTGAAACGGAGAATATTAAAAAGGGCATTAGCATTTAGCGGGATCTGCATGGATCTTCATACCAAGCCAGAGACTTGGACACCTGCAGTTGATGCATCATTTTGAGCGCTCTGAACCCTTTGCGCCGTGTAGTGGCTTGGAAGTCCCTTCGATGAGAAGGAAATTTATCAAGCTATTATGTAAAATATGGCGATAAAGCACCGGACCCTAATGGTTTGACATTGGCTCTCTTTCAAGCAAACTGGGGGCTCGTCAAACAAGACACTATCAGAATCTTCAATGATTTTTAGAGTATGGGCAGATTTATGAGCAGTCTGAACTCCACTTTCGTAACTTTGATGACCAGGAAATTGGGACATGCAATGTTAAAGGTTTTCGTGCCATCAGTCTTGTGGGTAGTATTTTATTGGAAGTCTTTTCTAAGAGGCTCAAAAAAGCAATTCCAGAGGTCATTGGCCAATGCCAGCATGCTTTTGTAGCAGGCAGGCAGATCATGGATGCAGCCCTTTTAGCTAATGAATTTGTTAACGCCTGTAGAAGGAAAAGAAGAGTGACGTGGTTTGTAATCTTAACATGGAGAAGGCTTTTGATCATGTGAATTGGAATTTCCTTCTTCATATTCTCATAAGAGTATGAGCGGGCCTTGGATCGATGGTAAGGTTGCTCCTTTGTGCCTGGGTGGTCACAGGTTTGAGTCCAAGGAAACAGCCTCTTTGCATAAAAGCAGGGGTAGGGCTGCGTCGACTAGGAAAACCCTCCCCATACCCTCTCAAAGCAGGGAGCCTTGTGGCTCTAGGATGCCCCCTTAGATTCTCAGAAGAATGGCTTTTTGAGAGTTCTTGTTTAGGTGGATCCGTCAATGCATTTCAGCCCCATCCTTTTTCGTGCTTGTTAATGGTTGCCTGTCACATGTTTTCTGCTCTACTAGAGGTCTTAGGAAAGTGGATCCCCTCTACTCCCTATTGTTTATCTTGGTTATGGAGTACACCTTTTACTGAAAAATGCTTCCAAAAGAGGCCTCCTTTGAGGGTGTAGCAGTGGAATGTATGGGAGGGAAATTGAAGTTTCCCATCTCATTTTTGTGGATGCTACTATTATTTTTTGTGAAAGTGACCCTCACCAGATCCTCAACCTCAGGTGCATTCTCTTTGGGTTTGAAGCAGTCTCTGCTTTCAAAACAGAGGGGTCAAAACAGCAAACTCATTTCACTTGGAGACAAAATAGAGGGAATTCATCTGGCCAGCCTTCTGAGATGCAAGTTGGTGATTTTCCAATTACCCACTTTAGCATATTCCTTATGGTGCCAATTCAAAGACAAAAGTTTGTAGGACCCAATCATTGGTAGATTCGAAAGAAGGTTGGCTGGTTGGAAGAAGAATTACATGACTAATGGTGGGAGACTTATCCTCATAAAGAGCACATTATCGAATCTCCCTGTCTATTATATGTCCCTGTACCCTATCCTTTGCTTGGTTGCCAAAAGACTACAATGAATTTAAAGAAGATCCCTTTAGGGGTCGGCAGTGGTATTCAAATATCATCTTGTCAAATGGGGGTTATTAAATCGCCGTCAAGATACGAAGGTTTAGAGCTAAAATCCCTTTCTAAAAATGTGGTCTTCTGCATAATGGTTGGATTACAGAAGCTGGGAGAGAAGCACTTGGTGTTGGAGTTCGGAAAAACTTTAAAAAAGGTTGGGGGATTTTCTTGCTTTCTCGCTTCCAAGGGGAATGGGAATAATATATTATTTTGGCATGATATTTGGTGCAGTCAATCTTGCCTTAGTACCAAATTCCCTTATTATCTTCAGTTTGGCTCATGACAAGGATGCCCTTATGAGTAATCATCTCTAAATTTCTGACGAAGGGAATATTTGGAACACTCTTTTGATTTTGAATGCATTAGATTGGGAAACTAGGCACCTTACTGATTTTTATGATTGCTTATTCAAAATCCACTACCATAGCAATTCTAATAATTCCAAATGGACCTTGGACAGAGATGGCAGGTTTACTGTTTGATCCTTCTATAGGAAACTCATTCCTCCAGCATGAAGTATTAACAACTTTCCTTGGAAGAGCGTCTGGAAAGCAGCCTCCACAAAAGTTGTTATTATTATTTTTGTTTTGTTTTGTTTTTTGTTTTCTGTATTTGTTTTTGTTTGTTGTTTTTTTTTTCCCGGCATGGGAGGCAACTCTTGAGAAAGTTCTCACCTTGGACAACCTTCAAAAAATGGGCTGCCACTTGTTCTTGTGTTTAGAAAGTGCGGAAAATTGGTTACACCTTTTTGCACTGCTCCTCGACCAGGATCGTTTAGGAGTTGGTCATTTCCTTGATAAGACATGAATGGGTTACTTCCAGAGCAGTGGAAGGAGAGTTATAAGCAGGGAAATGTTTCCATGCTAGTAAAAAGGGGAAGAAAAGATTGTCCCTTGTTCCCATTGTCATCTTTGGGTTTGTGTGGAGGGAAAGGAATAAGACAGCTTTTTGAAGGAACATCAATGCCACTTCATGTTATTAAAGAACACTGGCCAACAATTACTAGATGGCATAGTGGTTTGTGTTTAGTTGATTCACTCGTAATTCTTGAATTTATTTTTTGATACCCTGAAGTCCAGGTAAGCCTTGATGTTTATATATGGTTGGTATCCTGTTATGCCCTTTAGCAAAATTTTCTTTGTTGATTAAAAATGTTATACACGATGGAAGGTTTAGAGAGTATTTCAATATTTGAGGAGGATAGGACAGAAAGAACAGCAATGTATGGATTGTGATTTTGTGACTTCTGTAGAAGAGGTTAATGAGAAGGATTTAGAATCTCAACAATTGTTGGATTTGTGGCTATCTAATCGTAGAGGTAATGAAGTTCATGTTAGAGGTTATTTATGTCTTTTAATATTATTATTATTAAGTGTGTTAGTATGTCAATTACTGAGAGTTAGTAAGGGCATTATTGTAGTTAGAATGTATTTGATTTGTATTATAAATAGATGGAGAGACCTATCTTCAAGTTAGGTCATTCATTTAATCAAAATCAAAACATGGTATCAGGGCATGATCCAATCTAAATCCTATCATACTCGGCTGTCAACGGAAAAACACATTCCCATTGCTGCTCTTCTCAGATCCACCTCCACCTTTCATTATTTCACAAAACCAACCATATAGCCAAAAACAGAACCCTCTGAAGCCTATCCCAACAAAACCCCATTGCTGGGAACGGCCCCACATGCCGCCATGCGCTGGCCAACTGCCGGCAGTGCTGACCCCATGCGCTGGTGCGTGAGAGAGTTTTTAGCCAGTTTTTATTTTTTATTTTTTTATTTTTTTTCTCCCTCTGCCATGTTCCTTCACTAGATAATATCATCAAGCTGTTGGGCATGTTTTTTGCAGGAGGATCTAATCTTTTTTGACCATGCACTCATGGTAATCCATTAGTTTTTATTCGGTGTTTGTAAAGGCTTCTTTGTGAGTTTCTCGGAGCAGTGGCAGTGCTTGCAAGTTAAGATTGTGAGGCTGTGGTAGTGCTATCTCAGTTGGTAAATTGAGATTCTCATGTAGTTTGTCATTGTCCCGATTAGTTTTGATTGTTTTTCTTGTTTGGCATTGGTGTGGCTGCTAGTTTGTGAGTGCTGGTATGGAGTTTATGAATTCCAAAACTATGTTTCCTTCATTGCTGCCACAGATAATGACTCAAAAGTTGGATGGAAAGAATTATGTTCAATGGTCTAAAGTTGTTCGGGTTTATTTAGTAGGATTAGGAAAATCTGACCACTTGCTCCGATATGATCCTTTTGATGAGATGAGAAAAGAAGTGTGGATTCAAGAAGATGCCTTGATTGTTTCCCTCTTGTGGAATTCAATGGAGTTGCATATTGCACGAATGTGTTTGCATCTAGATATGTGCTAGGAGATTTGGGATTGTGCCAAGCTTCTATACTTAAGTAACATTACACGTATGTATGATTCACCTCAGGAGTACTTTCTACCACAACAAGGAGACAAGAGCATTGCAGATTATTTTGGAGAGATGAAGCGAATGCATGAGGAGCTTAACATTGTGTAACCTATAACCGCAAACATTTGTGAGATGCAAAAGCAGAGGGAGCATATGAGAGTTCTTCGGGTTCTAGTGGGCTTGAGACTCGAGTTTGAGGCAGGCCAGTCCCAGATACTTAGTAGTGCAAAGTTGCCATCATTTTCCGATGTTTATTCTCGTGTTATTCGTGCTTCCTTTAGCAATAGGATGCTATCATCTGTTCTTAGTGGTAAAATTCCCTACTCCATTCTCTTTCCTTGTTTACCATTCTCCCTTGTCGTATATTCAGGTGTGTGCCCTTTCTTCATCAACTAACTCCTAGGGTGGATATGTTGGGTCCTCATGCTATAAAATGTGTCTTTTTGGGCTACTCATTTACTAAAAAAGGATATCGTTGTTATAGTCTTGTGTTGCATCACTTCTTTGTTTCCGTCGATGTTATATTCTTTGAGTCTACTCTTATTACACCTAGTCCTTGAGTGCTTCTAAGTTCAATGGGTCTCTTCCCCAACCTAATCTTCCAGATTGTACTTTGTTGTCCTTGCCCAACCAACCATCTAAGTCTCCATGTAGTTCGAGTTCTTGTCATCATCTTAATTATCCTAATTTGCAGGTGTATTCATGACGGCGGCTCCAAGGAAGAGAGTCCCCTCTAGCTTCTACTCCCACGCCTTTGGTTTCTTCATCCAATGATCATATTTCCCATGATTTTGATCCTCCCATTGCAGTTTGGAAAGGTAAACGCACATGTACTCAACATCCCATTTCCAACTATGTTGGCTATGACTTCTTATAACCTTCTATTATTGTTTTGTTACTGTTCTAACATCTACTACCCTTCCTAAATTTGTTACAGAAGCCTTAGCCCACTTTGGGTGGAGGAATGCTATGGTTGAAGAGATGAATGGTTTATAGCGCAATGTCACTTGGAACTTGGTATCTCTTCCTCCTGACAAATTTATGATTGGTTGTCATTGGGTATCCACTTTGAAAGTCAGCCCTAATGGTTCTATGGCTTGTCTAAAGGCTCGTCTTGTTTCTAAAGGGTATACTCAAGTGTATTGTTTGGATTATTCTAACACCTTTTCTCTAGTTGCCAAACTTACATAAGTAAGTCTGTTCATATCCTTGGCTACTACTTGTCACTAGCCTCTGCATTAGTTAGATGTGAAGAATGCCTCCTTGCACGGTGACCTTGAGGAGGAGGTCTATATGGAGCAACCACTTGGGTTTGTTACTTAGTGAGACTCGAGCTTAATGTGTTAGCTCAAGAAGGCACTATATGGTTTAAAACAGTCTCTCAGAGCATGGTTTGGCCGTTTTAGTGCTGTTGTACTTAAGTTTGGTCTTTGACGGTGTGTAGTGGATCATTCTGTGTTTATGTGGATGATATTGTTATTAGTTATTACAGATGATGATGATAAAGGTATTCAAAGTCTCAAACTTTTACTACAAACTAAGTTTCAAACAAAAGATTTTGGACCGTTTAAATACTTCCAGGGTATAGAAGTATTTAGATCTCATATGGGAACTATTTTGTCACAAAGGAAGTATGTTCTTGATCTATTGGATGAAACTGGATTGTTGGGATCTAAACCGGTTGATACACCCATGGAGATAGCAAGTTAGTGTTGGATATGGGTGATTTGCTACCTAATCTTGGACTTGTTGGAAAGTTGATTTATCTCACAATCACTTGGCCGGATATATCTTTTGCAAGAAGTGTTGTGATCAGTTTCTAGATTCTTCGAGGACAAGTCATTGGGACGCAGTAATTCGCATCTTGATGCATATATCAAAGGTGCACCTAGGAGAAAAATATTGTGATGAGAGTCACACATCCATGGATATACAAATGTTAATTGGGTTGGGTTACTGGAGATCCACAATCGGGTACTGTATTTTGGTTGGTGGTAATTTAGTTTCTTGGAAGAGAAAGAAACATATTGTGGTGGCCACATCAAGTGCTAAATCAAAATATAGAGCGACTCACACTACTTGTGAACTTGTTTGGTTGAAGAATATGTTGGAAGAAGTGGGGGTTTTCACATTCTCAGCCTATGAAGTTGATGTACGATAATCAAGCTGCTCTTCATGTTGCCACCAACCCGGTTTTTCATGAGTGGACGAATCTCATTGAATTTGATTGCCACTTTGTTTGGGAGAAACTTGTGCAAAAGCTCATTACTACCGGTTATATGAATTTTGATATGCGGCTTGTTGATTTTCTTGCCAAAGCTTTGGGGGTGCTCGTGTTAAATTTATTTGTAACAGGCTAGGAACATATGACATTTATGCTCCAGCTTGAGGGGGAATGTTAGAGGTTATTATGTCTTTTAGTATTATTATTAAGTGTTTTATTATGTTAATTAGTGGGAGTTAGTAAGGGTATTATTGTCATTAGAATGTATTTGATTTGTATTATAAATAGAGGGAGAGAGCTATCTTCTAGTTAGGTCATTCATTTAATCAAAATCTCAACAATTCATTTGGATGGGAATAAAAAGAAGTTGAAGAGGGGTCAACTTGAATTTGGAAATTTGAGGTGGTCAGTGAATTATGATGGGAACGGTTTGAAGAGGGGTTTTATCACCTAATTTCTTGGGTAAGTTTTTTTTTTCCTTGTTCTCTCTCTCTCTCTTTGCCTGTGTGTGTGTTTCTCTCTCTTTTTTATTTTTTTTGAGGATTACTTGCATCCTTTTTGGTTGTAATCTCCTTCTATTTTAATAGTTACTATTAAAA
This sequence comes from Malania oleifera, assembly GCF_029873635.1. Classification (NCBI taxonomy): domain Eukaryota; kingdom Viridiplantae; phylum Streptophyta; class Magnoliopsida; order Santalales; family Ximeniaceae; genus Malania; species Malania oleifera. Next base: position 46,344,158 of record NC_080425.1, read on the forward strand.
ACATACTAAGACACACACACACACACACACACACTGTATACCTTCTGCTTTATGTCAATATAACGAAAACATGAATTATTTTGTGCACTCAAAAGATGCAAATTTTGCATGCCTAGATTCTGTTTATATTACATAGACATCTTGGGATGCTAATAATTATTCTTGTGCATATTTCTCTTTTTGGTCCTTGGTTTTGTAAAATCCAATTAATAATAAGTCGTGGGCTTGAGGCATGGAAACAACCTCTTGCAAGAAGTGCAAAGTAAGGTTGCGTACTATAGGCCCATTGTGTTTGACCCCTTTCCCGGACTCTGCATACGAGGGAGCTTTGTGCACCAAACTGCCCTTTTTCTAAATCTTGGTGTATATTGTAAAGCAGGAACATTGCACATGATATGAAATGTGAAGCGATAAATAATAAAAAAAATGCATGATTTGATATCCTTATAAAAAAGGCTTTGTGTTTGTTTACATATTTATTATCCATATATGATTAGACGTGGTGAGCCAAAAATTTTATTTGGACTAAGATAAGAAACCTTCATTTTTAACTTTAGCTTTATAATCTGATGAAAATTTGTCTTTGGTTAATTGTTTTGTTTCTTGAATGTTTTAGCTTGTTAAATTTCTTACAAGATTGACCATAATATATTTATGAGTGATTACTTTTTGTTGTTTTTATCACAAGACACTTGGTTATAATTGGTTGGTCTCAATGTGAATAAATATCAACTTGCAGGCTGACAACAACTTTCCTGGTGTTACTCATGTCATAGTTGATGAAGTGCATGAGCGGTCTCTCTTGGTGAGTTGGTTGACTTCAATTTGGTAAATTAGAATATCTCTTGGACTGTATGTAACTTTAATAGATTGGATAATTATATTGGCTAGAATTGAATTGGGATTGTCACTTGTAGCATATGTTCTTAGTACCTGCTTTAATGTTTGCATACTTGTTATTGCTTATCTACTTGTTATAAATTCTATATTTGATTACTTTAAATAACTTGTCGTAAATTGTGTTCATGAGTATTCTTGTAGCTTATGCTAATGTGACAGAGTTAATCTCTAGTACAAACCTATGACATCTGTGCAAAGAACTTTTCCTTTTGCTGGTCAGGAGAAAAAAAAAATGAGGATTAGTATTGGGTGCATGAATTTTAGTATTACTTTATTGGTACTTCAGTTTTCAAGGGGTTTGGGACTGAGTAAGTTAGTGTCTAAGAAAATTGCTTTAAGTAAATGGTTGTGGCATTTTCCCTTAGAGGAGTCTTCCCTTTGGTACAAATTTACTAAATTAAATTTGGTCTGCAGCATAATGGGTGCAATGCTAATTTGTGATTGAGATGTTCTCGTTAAAGTCCTTGGATGGGGATTTCACAGTTATATCCTCTTTTTATTCCTTACAGAAATTGTATTGTGGGAAATGGGTATCATGTTCAGTTTTGGGAAGACATTCGCATGAGGGTTTCTTTGTTTTTCTGACCTTTTCCCCATTTGTTTAGATTGTCCTCTTTGCACAATGAATCTAATGAAGCATTCTTTATTTCAAATGCAGTTTGTTTCTATTGGGATTTCCATTTTCATAGGGCTCTTTATAATTAGGAGGTTTTGGAGCTTGCCTCCTTATTAGACTTTTTGAATGCTAGTCTCCTTTTGGAAGGGAGAGATAGTTTTTGGATTCTTGTTTCTTCTAGGGAGTATTCTTGTTAACTTTTTTTTTGTGCATTTAAACCAAAAAAAAACTTGTCTTTCCTGCTTCATCGATCCATATGGAAGGCTGAAGTACCCTCTAAAATTAAGGCTTTTATTTGGTCGGTTGTTCTTAATAGAGTTAAAACTAACAATCTGTTGCAGAGGATGAGGCCATTTTCAAGGCTTTTTCTCCAAAGTCCAGATGTATGTTCTCTTTGTTTCAAAAATTCAGAATTTGCTTCTCACCTATTCCTTCATTGCTCCTTTTCTCTGTGGGTGTGGAATTATATTTTTGGCTTATTTGGATAGGGCTGGGTTTGTCTCTTGTCGGTGGAGGATTTGTTGGCTATCTATTTTACAGGTTTTTCTAGAGGATCAAAATGCTTTGGTGTTGTGGAGGTGTGTAATTTTTGAAGCTTTGTGGGGGGATTTGGTTGGAACATAATGCTCATATTTTTATAGGAAGATGTCTTCAATCATTCGTTGGGATAGAATTCAGCATTTGACGTTCTTGTGGGTTTTTGCAGCTGGGTGTATCAAAGGGTTTTCATTTTCTGATTTATGTTGTGATTGGCTGTTGTGCTGTTTTGATTTTTTTCTTCTTCTTATATCTTTTAAGGAGGATTTCTTATGCTTTGTTCTTCTTCTTAATAAATTCTCTTTTTTTTTTTGGGTCAAAAACAAATATGCCCAAAACACAACCTAAATTCTCCTATTCTAATCATTTGATTTTTTTTGGGGCGTCGCATGAGTAATAACATGAATAACTGAAATTTCTTGTTCGCTCTCTCTCTCCCCTCGGTCTTTCCCTTTGGTGATATGATTCTCTCTCACTCGTGTTTACGGAGATATGAAGCCTTATGTTGTAGGCTATGGTGTATCGTTTGATGCAGATTAAAGTTTTCCTTCGATCTATGTTTAGACAAGTTCGGGGAAATTTCTTCTTTGCTTGTGGTTGATAATGATGTTGCTTGAAACAGATGGGAATTGTGTTCAAAATTCCAATTTTCGGAATCGAATGTCAAATTGAATCAAATGGTAAGATTCAGTACAAATTTCCAAAATCAATTCTAAATGACATGCATTTATTGATATACAAACAAGAAGGAGAAATAATAAAATATATTTAAATTTTGACAATAAAAAAGGTGAAAAACCATATTTCATGTGTATGCTTTCCCTAATAAAATAAACTTAAGAGAATGAGTAAAAAACCATATTTCATGTGTATGCTTTCCCTAATGAGAGTAAGATAATGAGTTAGGAAATATTAATAAAATAATGAACTTTATGCTGTTTAATGGACGGAATAAAAAATTGAACTTTTTGTGTTTATCAACAATTTTAAAAAATAACATTTCATGCATATTCTTTCTTGGATTAAAAAGAAAAAAAGTATTAACCTAAAAAAATGATATTAATTGAATGAACTACTAAAAAAAACTAACTTGAATCTTAACAGCGCAATGAATCATGAATACCACCTTAGCTAGTGAGTGTTTCACCCCTTCTTCCCAATGGTAGAACACCATACTTCTAGAGTGAAGATTGGTTTTGTGAAGGCAACAAAAAACCCAGGTTCTATTTTCTCCTCTTTTTTAGCACTAAACTGACATATTCAAGGAATGGGAGATAGTGTAAAAATAAAAGCAGTAAAAAAAGAAAGAAATGTTGTTTTTGGGGGGGGGGGGGGGTTAAACTAGTTTGGTTTGTTAGGATATGATAGGTCTAGAATTGTGTGAATCTATGAAAGATTTAGGTTGATTCAATACATTCATGAGGTGGATCGATAGATTCAGCAATGATAAGTTGTTTTTAGATTTTCTAGTTAGATTTGAATTGATTTGATGAGGAATTGATACAAATCATATGAATTGAATTGTGAAATATAAGATTCTAGCAACAATAGTTGGCGTAGTTGCAAATGATTCTTCACGCCCCATGTCATGGAGTCAAGTGGTGCTGGAAGGCAAAAAAGACAAAGGTGTAGTTTTTGGAACTCTGGGTACGATGGTTGGGAGAGAATAATGATGCTGTTAGTGTGGATGTGAGATGCAGCTTAAGGATCAGCTCCGATTGGAACTTCTACTTCCAGAATAGGCAGCTGGTGTACCACCATACTGAAACAGTCATTTTTTTTTTTTTGGATACTAGGGTTTTGAAGTCAGGTTCAATCACAGACTGAACAGAACCAATGACCAGAATGTGAGGGAAGCTAGGGTTGCATTTGGGGAGGAGATTGTGAAGAGGACTGGGCTGGGGCCTAGGGGGCATATTTCTTGTTTTGGACCTGGTCCAAATATTTGAAAAAGAAGGTTTGTTGTTTTTGAACAAATTGCATCACTTGTTTTAACATGTCCAATGATCAGGAAAGTATGATTTGGATTTTAATGTGGAGTTGAAGGGAGCTCAGCGTTTAGGCTCTATGCAGATGAGCCACAGTGGTAGTTAGGCTTATGATTTGTGTAAGAGTGATCTTGGTACTTCCTTGCTAGAAACAAGAAAAGGGCAGGCCCAAGATACTGATCCTGAAACATAGAAGACGAGTACTGGGAGGGAGGTCTCTAGTCATTTTGATGGTAGAATCCATTCCCAGTCTACTGCTTTCCAAGTTATAAATCAAATTGATCAAGTTTACAAACAGGCTCGGAATATTGGTGGATTAGATTTGAAACAAGATTGCGGGGTTTGAAAATGTGACAAGTTTTGAAGAGGGATTAAAATGTGGTATGGAAAAGAATAAAAAATCAGAAGATGCCTTGCGGTGGAAAACTGATGGTTTTGGTCTTGATAATAACAGATTTGAGGGAAACGGGTTTTATGCTTGTCGGAAGGTGGCTTGGATGGGTGCTGAGACAAGGAAGGTCTTTGAAGATAAGAGAGAAAAATCTGATGAGTTAGTGGCAAAGTCATTCAGGAGGGATTCTAGAGGAGAGCTTAGTATAGTGGAAGATTCTCATCCTAAGAAAGAGGTTGGGTGTGGTATGGTAAGTAAAGAAGAGGAAAGAAAGAAATGGAGGGGCTTTTCAGATTCAGAAAGTGATGATATTAGTCAGTTTGACTTTTGGGGGGGTGGTTGTTGGATGGAATCTGAGAACAATATGGGTTTGTTTCAGATAATTGTGAAGAAATAGGGGATTTGTCATATGTTCATCCATCCCCGTTGGAAGGTTTGGAGGGGGTTTCTATTTTTGATAATAATGGGTTAGTTAACAATTCACAGCAAGGAATTTTGCTTACACCCATGGAAGAGGTTCCCAAGGAGTTAGAAGATGAGATTTTTTTTTTTTTGCGGATAGAATCTACTTAAAATTGACTGATATTGGAGGAAATGAAGTGCACTTGGATGGTGGCATAAGTTGAAAGTTGAAGGGTCAATTTGTTCCTTGCCTATTTCGCTTGAGCTCAGGGCAAAATGATTTCATTTCTTCTTTTAATGTAGACTCAGGCCATCCTTTACCTTCTTGGGATTTTCACTTTAGGAAGCCTTAAATGAAAGGGAAACTATTGAGTTATCTTCTTTTTTGGTTATGCTGAATAATTGTAGGCATTCTTCCGAAAATGATAGTCGATCTTGGTTGTTGGATTCTTTGGGTGTTTACTCATGTAAATCTTTCTATAAGTTCTTGGTTGTTACCAATTTCTCCATTCCACTCTATAAGGTTATTTGAAGTTCAAAATTCCCCTTAAAATCAAAGTGTTTCTTTGGTTGGCTGTGCTTAATAGGATAAATACTAATGATTTGTTGCAGATGAGGAGGGCTTTAAAGGCTCTCTCTCCTAATATATGTATGCTTTGTTTTGATGGTTAAGAGTCTTTTTCACATCTTTTATTGCACTGTCATTTTGCATGGAGAGGATTTGTCCTAGAACAGTGGAGGAGCTCTTGGCAATATCTTTTGTGGGGTTTGGGAGGAAGAAAGAAGGAGTTGCATTATGGAATTGTGCTTTATTTGCAATGTTTTGGGGCTTGTGGAAGGAGCGTAACTTGCATATATTTTCAGGAAGAAGTTACCATATTGGTTGGTGTGGGAAAAGGTTCTTTTTATGGCTTCTTCTTGGGGCGTGTTGATTTTCTTTTGCTGTTATTTTCCTTTTGTGTTTTTTCTTTTTTGGTTTTCTGGGGATTCCCAGATTTTGTTAAGGAGCTGTCTTTTCTCCTGATTGTATTTTCTTTATTTATCTAATGAATTTCTTTTTCTATAAAAAAAAAAAAATACAAAGTTTGACTTAGCCTCAATATTGACCATTGAGGTACCAATGACTCATAAATCTTACAAGAGACTGAACTCTTTCAGAAATGTCAATTGCAGTTGATTTCAGTGCTTAATCAGCACAAGTTTCACCTAAAGCATTTCTGGTTTTTGCGTGTTGATTTGTTTGTAGTTTTTCATGTAAGCGCCACAGATTCTTACCATGTGTACATCTGTGTAAGTTTTAAATTGCCCGTTATAATTGTTCGTTTCACTTTTTAATGTTTCAAGTAAAACATGAATGTGTAACTTGCAAATTGTATTGTTTTGAGTTTGAAATTTAAATAAAAATGTTATCATTTCTTATATTTTTAAATTTTCATGTTCTCTCTGTTTCTCACTCTCTCTCACACACACACAGATATGCACTTATGCATGCATATGTACGAACATACACACATATGTTAATGGATGTATAGTTGCTGAACTCATGTTTCATTGGCTATTGTTATTTAACTAGTTAATTTATTGTAATTTTTTTTCCCACTTTCTAGCATTTTTTGCTTTGTTCTTAATATATGTTAGATGTTAAACTAGCCTCCAAATTTATGGAAGTGTTGAGTTAAGTCATTAGAACATGATGCTTAATTGCTCATTTTGTCTTTTTGGATATATTTCTTGATGGTATGAAGGCTTGGCTTAGCTTCTTTTTCAAACTTTTAAATTGAAGTAGTTCAACATCAGAACCACTTAAACATAGAGTACAATGTGGGGGGCCAAGAATTGATATGCATTCATATTTCAATCATAGGAAGTAGCATTTGCTGATATGTTTCAATTGTGAAAGCTGTATAATAATATAATATAATGGCAATGCTGCTTTTATCATTAGTCAAGAAGGATATCCAAAAAGAAGTTGAGCCTGTCTCGATGGATAATAGCCATTTTCCAGTGCTGATCCCGTAAAGTAGTGGCTGACCATGGTTGTGACTCTGGCTACAGTCAACACTAAATGCTGTGTTTCTGCTTGCTAGACTGTGATTTGTGCTGTCCAACCTACCACAGCTGCTAGCTTTTTGTTCATGGATGCATTGTCTAAATTGATTTTATGTTCTTAGGTTCATGGAATATTAACTAGCTTGTAGAGGCTGAGAAATTGAAGAGATTTTGTATTATGATTTTAATCCAAGTTGAATGGAGAAATAGATACATATATTTGTAGCTCACCCTATTGGGTAAAGGCTCAGTTGTTGATCTTATGATGCTTTTATAGTTGTCTTGAATTTGATACGTTGTAGAAACTGGTGGCTTGATTGTCAGTTATAGGGAGTTTGTATGTGCTGTTTTCTTTTGATATCTTAACCTAAATGCCATAAATTTTTTTATTTATTATATTTTGATGAAAAATCATTATAATTTTTTTTATTCTTCATTAAGGAAAAGGAAGGGCTGATTCATTGTCTTTTTTTTTTTGTTCACATTACTGTATGCTTTGAAGTTCATTCCTTTGTAAGCCTACCCTGCAAAAAAATATTTTTGCTTCTAGTTGAAATGTGATGTTTCATCATTTTTAACTGATGACAGACTAGTATCATTTTTGAATGTGAAATTCATTCCGATGATTGTGTTTTTTTTTTTGGTTATCATAACAGGGTGATTTTCTGCTTATTGTTTTGAAGAATTTGGTTGAGAAACAATCTGCTGATGGCACTCAGAAGTTGAAAGTTATCCTTATGTATGTTGCAGTAAATTATATCTATTATTATGTTCCTGCAAACATATGAAGCACATTTATTTCTAAATAATTGTTAGACACTTGTGTGGTGATTCTTCTAAATTGCATTTTACTATGTTTAGGTCTGCAACAGTTGATTCAAACTTATTTTCAAGATATTTTGGTCATTGCCCAGTTGTTACTGCTCAAGGCCGAACACATCCTGTTACAACAAACTTCCTGGAGGATGTATATCAAAGCCTCAACTACCATCTTGCTTCAGATTCTCTAGCATCTATACAAAATACGTCATTCATGAAAGCAAAGGTATCTCCACATTTGGATTCTGGTTTTAGTTTCTGGAATTGTTAATATTTGTATTCCGTCCTATCTCTGTGTGCACTCATGCTCGCGCACGCATAAAATGCATGCTTGCTTTCCACAGAAGGCACATTTCATAATTTGCCTCACGTTAACAATTTTCTTGATATGGGGAAGGACATCTTTTTGTATGCTGTTTCTAGAAAAGTGAATATTAATGATTAAGATCTAGTATGCCAGGAAGGAATTGTTTAGCAGTGAGAGCGGGAAAAATCTAGAATAGGCATTGATTGGTCTTCATAATATTTCAAGTTATGGAAAAAGAATAATTCTAGTTTTTTTTTTTAAAGTTAAGACCGTACTGGGTATTTCCAGTTTTATAATATCATTTCCTAAACCAAATTAAGAAATTTGGGATTTGAAACACTTTCTATACAATTGGATGTTACTATATTTCAAATTCCCATTTCATTCTACATTCCTTTTAATTAAATCTTGCACAGGCTTTGTCATTAGTATTTTCTTGTATTTTTTCCTGCTCATCCTGAAATACTGAAACGGATGAAATGTCATTTTGATGTCGTTTTTGGTCTTTTCAGTGCGATTTCTTTTTTCATTTTACATTCCATTATATTCCTACCACCTGTGTTGTTGCTTTGTTATTGTGGTCCTTTTATGCTTTTCTGTTGATATTTTTTCTGGAGTAGTGCTGTTTTGCTTGATGTAGGTCTTTTCTTAGATTGATGCTATCATTTTGTGTGATTTCTTTGCATTCTTTCAAGGGAGTGTCTTCATTTTGTCAATCCAGGCATCTTTTTTTTTTTTCCTTGTGAATGGAGCATGCAGCTGCTTTTTTCTTTTTTTTATAATTATTTTTTATTACAAATAAGTCTTCAATTATATTTTTGATTAAAAATAAATTTATTAGTGAAGAGAAAAATATTCAATAAAAAAAATAGATGGCTTCCAAAAAAACTCCTGTGAATTGAGGTAGTAAATAATTAAATCCAAAAGCATACCGCAACACCAAGAAACCTCTTTTCAACCCCTATCCTCATAATTAATTGAACACTTTAAATAAGCTAACTCATGATGCCCCTTTTTCGTCTTACTCTTACTGCCATTGGTTTTAACTTAGCAATCACAGCCCCATCATATCCATTACTTTTTGTGCTTCAATATTCATCTCACTGATCTCTTTCTCAGGAGAGACAGGAGCAGGTAAAATACCATCCCCCTTATATGGCGATCCATCATCCTAAAAAGATAGAAAAAGAAGCCTAGAAGTCGAACCATATGCTGCTATACCAACTGATCTGTACTGATGCAGTTCTTACTGCATGGTCTCTTACTAATTGAATACTATCTTCTATACTTGGCTGTAAAATAATATACTTCGTCCTATGTCCTAATGATCTTTCATTCTGGTTACCTTGCGTATTCAGTTGTGTGCCCTTTGCTCATCTCTTGTCTCCTAGAGGGTAGATAAATTGGATCCTCATGCTCTCAAGTGTGTTCTTCCCAGGTGTTCTTATTCGCCTGAAGGATGTCAATATTATTGTACTATCCTGAGTCTTTTCTTTGTCTCCGCTGATATCATCTTCTTTTATTCCACTCTATACTCATTGTTACTCAGTTGCTTTGAGATTCAGAGATCTTTAAGATTTCTTTTGGGTTACCTACTATTCTATCTCCTCCTAATGTGGGTTTCCTTCTGAACCTATGCCTTCTTTGAGTCCTTGTGCTTTAGATCACCCTAAGGTACAGTTGTATGCACAACAATGCCCCAAAACAGGTGAGGCATCTCCAGATTCAAGTGCTCACCTTTGGGTCCTTTGTTAACTGATCCTGTGTCTTGTGACACTAACATTTCCATAGCTGTTTGCAATCATGCTCACACATGCATCCAATATCCTGTCTAGTTTCCTGTCCTATGGCTCTTTGTCCACTTCCTATTGCTTTTTCGTTATCTCTTGGTCTTCCATCTCTGTCTCCAAGTTCATGTCATGAAGCTTTATCCCTATTTCGGTTGAATGATGCAATCAATGAAGAGATGCATGCTTTGGGGGCCAAATGATATTGGAAACTTGTTTTACTTCATGCTAGTAAGATTTGTGTTTTGTTCTCATTTGGTGTTTACTATGAAAGTTGTTGAATAATTGGGTAAAATGGAAGACCTAACATGAATGATAGGTCTCTCCCTCTATTTATAATATATGTCAAGTACAATATGAAGGACCATAATACCCATACTAACTCACACTTAATAACGTAGTAACACATACAAATAATGCTTAATGACCAAATAACAATTAACACTCCCCTTGAAGCTGTAGATATGCATTGTATGCTCGTAGCTTGTTACAAATGAATTTTACACGAGCATCTGCCGAGGCTTTAGTGAACAAATTAGCAAGCTGAAAATCAGTCTTCACATGAGTAGTTTTCATGAGCTTTTGTACAAGTTTCTCCCAAATAAAGTGGCAATCAATTTCTATGTGCTTTGTCCGCTCATGGAAGATTGGGTTGGAGGCAATATGAAGAGCAGCTTGATTATCAAACATCAACTCCATAGGCTGAGGATGTGGAAAACCCAGCTCTTCCAACATGTTACTTCAACCAAACAAGTTCACATGTAGTGTGAGCCATAGCCCTATACTATTGACTATGCTTTTAAATAAAGGCCGCGACTGTTACGTAATGTCGTTACATAACGGTTTTTTGGGTTACCAATACCGTTACACTCCGCGAAATCTATGGGAAGAAAAATCACAGCCATAGCGGCCGTTACGGACTGCAACCATTATGTAAAGGCCGCTACGGCTGTTATGTAACCGTTACAGGACTATTACGCCAAAAAATTATTTTGTTTTCTACTTTTTCTTCTCACTTTTTCCGTCTCTTTCATATATCATTCTCAATATACCAAAGGGCAAGAGCGGGAAAAGATTATAAAAAGGATGACTATGATACAAAATTTTCTATTTTTTTTAAATACTAACAATAGATGCATTAATTAACAATTTGAAAATACTAACTTGTTAGGAAAATATTTTATTTTGATAATATTAGTAATGTGATATTTATGTTCTATATTTTTCAACTTCAACCTTCTTTCTTTTCTATTTATTTTAGAAGGTAAAAGAGGCTATCCTCCCTTGAGTCAATGTGTATACCTGCAAATTGGGATAATTCAGGTGACTAGGACTCAAATTGGATGAAGATGTAGGAGGATTTGGCATAGATAATGGGTCAGGATCTTGATGGCAAGGCAGAGAAGGAACTTGTCAAGGTCAATAGAACTCAAGGATGGACAGAGCAGCATTATGGAGGTGTGGCATATTTGCGGTTTTATTGGGGATATGGCTGGAGCATAATGGAGAGATTTTCTCTGGGAAAAATTAAATTGGGTGGTGGTTTGGGATAAAATTCAGTATTAGGCTTCACTTTGGGCATTGATCTTTGATTTTTTGAGGGATTAATTTTAAGGAGTTGCGAAGAGAATAGAGTGTTATGTTGGCTTCTTGATTTTTCTCTCTTAATTATTCTTGTTTTTTTCTCATTGTTCAAGATCTTTTTCGGGAGATGTCTCATTCTCTGTCTTGTAAATTCTTTTTCTATTAGTGAAAATTTCTTTTTATATATAATATAAAAAAAAATTTCAATACTTTGATACATGGGCCAGTATTGGATACTGTTTGTTGAAGTCAACTTGGTGTCAGTAAGAAGCATACCATAGTTTTAATGTCAAGTGCAGAGCCTGGTATACATTCATTGGACAGCACTTTTGAATTGATTTGGTTCAAGAATATGTTGGAAGAGTTGGATTCTTGCATTCATATATATTTCAATCCAGTTTTCGATGATAGGACATAGCATTTATGGTTGATTGTCATTCTGTTTCAGAAGATTGGTAGAATAGCTCATTAAAGTGATTCATGTGATGTCTAAATCTAGCCATTCAATGTTTTCTCCAAATACTGTAATATTTCAATACTTATAGTCTTTATTTTCAATTAAAAAAAATCTAGTAAGATAGAAACCTCATTTTGGTGGGTTTTAAATCTTAAATTTAAATTCAAAGATATTGTGTTCGATAGTCAAACATAGTTGAAAATCCAAGAACTTAATAAATTTTGGAAGATTCATGGAAATTTGGATGGAGATTGACCACTGTGTTTGGAGGTGGGTAGAAAGTTGAAATTTTAAAAATTTTGTAGAAATTTATGATGATACACGTAATAAATTAGATCTTTAGCTGTATAACAGCATTCAAGTCTGGGATAATTATGCCTCATGGGATGCCATGTCATCCCTTTGGATCTGATTTACAGCCCTAGGCCCGATCAGTATTAGCTAATGCATCCAAGGTAACCTTTTCAGTGAGTCACTTTGAATTATATGATAGGTCTAGAGGGAATGTGGAGCAGAGCCTAATCTTCATAAATTCCTTAAGTTTTTCTATTAAAATTTGCGTCAATAATAAATTTATTGAATATATATATTTTGGCTTGACTGGAGATATAAAGGATGAATGTTGAGTCATAGATACATCCTCAAATGTATATTTAAAGTGTTATCTATTTCCCTTCTACTGTTGATTTGTTCATTCGTCTTGCAATTGTTTTTACTAATGCATATTAGTTTGCCATCTGATTTTTTATGGTTAATGGCTTTTGGCTCTTATGCAAAGCAAATAGTGTGGCATCAATTATTTTTGTTGCCACTGTCTGATGTGTGAAGTTTTGCCCTCTGATAGCTTCCAAAAGGTCCTGTGAACCAGCAGAGGGGGAAGAAAAATCTCATCTTATCTGCTTGGGGTGACGAATCTCTGCTCTCTGACGATTATATTAATCCATACTATGTTCCTGAGAATTATCAATCATTCAGTGAGCAGACTCGTCTTAATTTGGTGGGTGCCTTTAAGATATTGTAATGTGTTCATGGCCTAAATGTTTCTTTTGAGATGGCTAATGGTGACTTCTCCTATAATTCTATGATTCTGCGCACAGAAAAGGTTGAATGAAGATGTGATTGATTATGATCTTCTTGAAGACTTGGTTTGCCATATTGATGAAACTTATGCTGAAGGTGCCATACTCATATTTTTGCCTGTAAGCCATCTAAATGGAATAGATCTTTCCCTAGCAGAAGAAATAATTTTTGATATGGTCTTCTTTTATTCGTTTCTCAGATAATAGATTCATTTTTTTATCATTCCAAAAATTGAACAACAGGGAGTCTCAGAAATTTATGTGTTGCTTGATAGACTGACTGCTATATATCAATTTGGTGGGGCATCTTCTGATTGGATTCTTCCTTTACATTCATCCATTGCTGCTGCAGATCAGAAAAAAGTGTTTCTACGGCCCCCTCATGACATACGAAAGGTTAGTTTTAGAATTTGTATTGGTCAGCTGTTCATGTCTTTGTATAAAAGCCACATTTTATCTCTAATCAACTTTTTGTTTAAACTGTGATTTTTATATTATTATTAATTTAATAATCAATTTCTGTTAAGGAAAAATTGTTAGCATTTGAATTGCCTTGTTCTCATAAATTTATTAAGTATATGATTTCAAACTGAATTGCACATTGGTTTTAAACCCTTCCACAGTCCTCAGGTCAGATAAAGTAGTGGAGTTGAATTAGTTAAATGACTGCCAATGCAAACTTTGTCGGATCTGCATGATATGGATATATACCTATTATTTGTGGTTGCAGCAATATGAAACTAGCATTACAAGAGTCATACCTGCTGTGAAGTATTGGTGCTTTTACTCTGATTCTCTGTAAGAGAATCCAGTTGTGCGAGGAATTATTTGCTAAATTTTCTTTGGTTTGATCCATCGGGCAGGAGTTTATATTTTGGAAGGCAGGGGAAACTGTAATAGTAAGTCTATAAGTCACCCGCTGGAAGCCAAGGAACACATTTCCACACCGTCTGTATATTTTTCACAACATGTTTGTGTAGCTTGCGTTGTTCGTGCAAATACTTGTGAGTAGGTTGGGATCAGATGATGTCATATCCGAGAAAAATCTTAACATAATCCTTTTTGATGTGCTAGTGACTGCTGTATTGTGTCCCCGTGGCATCACTTGGCCAAACACAAGTGTTGGCGGTGGTTGAGCCAGAAGCCAGTTCCTAGGTATAAGTTTCTAAGAAGGGAAGCAGCTAGAATTTTATTTTGCAAATAGTGAAAAAATGGGGTCTTTTTTGTGATTTTTTGAAGTCATTGGACCCATTGGCCTCTCCTCTCTCTGTCACTGTGTTGCACCAACTCTCCAAAGTTGTAGATAAAGCACAGATTTTCGGTCTATAAATTGAATTATGTTCCCATTTATCAATGTTCTAAAATGCTCAATTGACGCTTGCCTCAAGCCAAGGCATGCTGAAAATGCCTTGAGGCTCAATCTAAAATACCAAAGCCCAAGAAAACTAATGCATTAGATGCTGAGTCTTACACATTGGTACAAAAAGGCATGCATTTTGTGCTTTTTTTGTTGAGACTTATGCATTGTGGGTGTATGATTCTCAAGTTAGATTGTGTACAAATTTTAAACTGCATCTTTATACAAAAAGAATGTTATAATATGAGCTGATTACTAAAACTCTTGAACCTCAACCTTTCAAAAATAATTGAGAATTTTATCTTAGATCTTGAAAATAATTTGAACTTCAAAATGTACGGAAGCTATCTCTTGTGATGATATACAAATGAATTGAAGTTGGCAATTTTTGAATGGCCAACAAGTAGTTTACAAATTATATTTGATTTTCTTTTTTACAGTTTATTTATGATTTTTGTTAATTTTTAATTCTTTGAATATATGTAATTTATTAACATATTTTTATTAAAAAAAAATTTATAAAAAGGCTTATGCCTCAACACCTCAAGGGTTATGTCTCACCTCTTGAGGGTTAAAACACCTTGCCTTACGACTTTGCCTTTCAACGCATTGCCATTCATTAATAGTTTTGATGAATAGCGCTGCGACGCAAGAATATATGCACATCCTCACAGAAACTTACAGAGCTGTCGTGTATTAGGAAGGTGCTGGTTTTTAAGGATTTTAAAGAAAAGCAATCCATGGGATTCAAAACAGTGTTCTCTAATGTTATTAGAGTTTCTGAAATTTCAGAAAATTTTAGTGTCAAAGTAGGGAGAAGGTGGGTTGTGGTCTTGACTTCTCTCCTGTAGAATGTGTGGTTGCCAATCTTTTGGGTCACGAACTGGATGCCAGAACCCTTCTTCTCCATGTTTGTCACTCACCTACTTTTGTGAAGATGAAAGCTACGTGTCTGGACTGATTGCCTCATTCGCTTCTACTTTAGCCGAAAGATGATTGCTACTGTTCCTCTTGGAAGATGGAAGGTCAGAGATTGATTGGCATATGCACATATTTCTGTTCATGCCAATTGGTCTGATTGTTTCTCTTGCTTTCACTGCTGTTTGGTGCCAATGTATTATGAGGGCCCTGGAAATAACTTTACTGAGCCTGAAATATCGGTAACTCTACATTCTTGCCCACGATTGGTACAATAGCTAGCACAAATCGATAACTATTTTTAGATTTAGTTTGTCCAAGTATTCCATCAAAGTGTGCACACTGGCCACTACCTACTTACTGTTAGCCCATCTTATTCTTGAATCATTGGTCATCTTTATTGAGGAATTACTAGCCCACTAACTGGTGGTCCTTCACTCATCATCTTTTCATATTCTTCTTTGATGACAAAAGCACAGAAAACCGAAAACAATTGACCATCAAATCTTTGTCTCTTTAGTCGGCGTGAATCGCTGCTTCACCACCACAAAGTTGACAACTTGGTAAATTATTTGGCTTCTATATATGAGTATTGTTACTGTGAGTCAGGTTGAGCTCAAACTTGCATCGAGATTGAAAGTACGGTGTAATCTCAAGAGGGGGGTGAATTGGGTATTTTAAAATTTATTATGCGGAAGCTTGACTTATTTCAAACCCTTTTGACAGTCTCAATCACTAATCAGCAACTTACTATACCAATAAGCAATCCTAGATATATATAGAATTTAAAGACAGAATCAGTATTTTACCTTCAGTAGATTTTCGACAACCACCCTGAATTTTAAACAATGAGCAAGTATGTATTTAAGACAATATTCAACAATATAGCTCAAACAAAGAAGCTTCTTATGTTTGAACAATCAACCAACCAAGATAGCTTTACCTCAGCCAACCAATCATACTTAAGAGTTTCAGCAATCGTCTAATTCTCAACCGGAAATTTAGACCATTCAAAGCTTTGACAAACAAATTTAATTATTCAAAATAACTCAAATCCAAACTCAGCATTCAACCAAGTTTCCCAATAAACTCAAAACATACACAAGCAGTTAATTAGTGCAGAAATTAAAGAGAGTTAAAGAAAGAAGATTGAGAACACGAATATTTTACAAGGTTCGGCTTCCCGCCTACGTCCTTGCCCCAAGCAACTTGCTGTAAGGATTTTCCTTACCCACTCCGTTCAATAGGTCGAGCAACCTCTCTCCGTTGGAAGGTGGAGACCCCTCTCTAGGAAGAACACCAGCTCGCTAGGCAACAACTCTATCCCCTAGTTGTCAGATTGCAAAAACAGCAAATCAGTTTGTTCGTACAAATAGATTACTCTCACAGCAGAGCAGATTTTGTACAAAGATAAACACTATGCACTCTTAATCAACAATTTGCAATTGAAGCTCTTAAAGAATTCAAAGGTTTTCTGATTTGTGGTATAAGAATTTCAGAAGAGAAATAAGAAAAAACAGATTATGGCTCAAGAATTTTGCACAACAGCTTTTCAAGAAGAATTCAAAGTATAATTGTGAGTATACGTGTGTATTCTGTGCCTTAATGCAAAGCTAATAAACCTTATATAGTTTAGGAAGAAATCTTTCCGTTTTCCCCAAGTTTGGAAACCATATTTTTCAATTTTGGAAAGAAATCATCGCTGTTCGACAGTTTAAAACACAAACTTCAGTTGCCTGAACCATAAGTTTAGTCGCCTGAACTATTTAAATTAAGCACTCCAGAACAGACAGTAGCAGTTCAGTCGCCTGACCTTGATAGTTTAGTCGTCTGACCCTGTTCTGATTTCTTTTAACATTGGCAGTAGCACTTTCGTCACCTGAGCAATTTACCTCAGTTGCCTGAACACTATATAACTCAGTGTTTTTCCATATTTTGATTCCAAAACTTGTTTGTTTTTCTTTGAAAAGAATTTTGTACTTTATATAAATATTTTCCAGATTCTTAAGCAGGTCTCTAAGTCCAGTATTAATTCCTAAGGGTTTCATAAACAAATTGAAGTTTAAGAGTACTTACATGAGACTCTAAGAATATTCAAATACATATAAATCCTAAGTCTTCATGTAGTATCGCTTTCATGTTGCTCAAGCTTGATAAATACTTCAGTGAGCTTGTATTCTTCATGACTTGTTTGTTTTTCTTTGAAAAGAATTTTGGACTCTATAGAAATATTTTCTAGATTCTTAAACATGTCTCTAAGTCCAGTGTTAGTTCCTAAGGGCTTCATAAACAAATTGAAGTTTATGAGTACTTACATGAGAGTCTAAGAATATTCAAATACATTTAAATTTTAAGTCTTCGTGTAGTATCGCTTTAATGTTGTCCAAGCTTGATCAATACTTCAGTAAGCTTGTATTCTTCATGACTTGTGAACTTAAGGTGAGCTTTTAATCAATCTTTACCAGGTTTATCCATTTTGCTTGTGAAAAATATTATACCTGAAATATAACTTAAAAGCACGATTAGTATCCTTAATTTGTTATCATCAAAATGAGATTAAGCTTTGTTAGGCCAACAGAGATAACTATCCCTATTTATAGATTGTATGTCCACCAAATATTGGGATTCTCTCTAATGCCTTCTCTCCTAATTGGAAGCTCACCTAAAGAGCATAAATAGATGACATACATTCACATTCCCCCCCTGCTGCCCCAAAATGAAGCACTAACCCAACAATTCCATCTTAGGCTCCTCTCCAACTAATGATTAAAGTTGCGACCAAGTGTTTGTTGCACCTATTCACCCCATGTTTGATTAATGTGCTTTTGTTTTTGGGAAATCTCTTTTGCTTTATTTATTTGCTCTATTTCGTTTTTCTTTATACACACACACACACGCACATATATATATTGGTTTTTTGTTTATTTTTTGTTTTTGTTTTTTTTGTTTTCTTTTGTGTGGCAATGCTTTGTTGTTTGATGTATGAGGATTAAGTTTTGTGGTTTAAGTGGGTTGTGTTATTACTTGGAAGTTCATTAAATATCTTCCTAAAGGTTTTTGAGGGGATACTAGAGCCTGAAAGTTTCTCGATATTGTGGTTTTCGTTATTACATAGTTGTAGAGCACTTATGGGATTTGCTTCCATGGTTTCCGTGATTTGAAAGCTTTGCATGGCTAATGGTATTTTCTTTATCTTATTTGTATTTTTGTTTTGTTGTCTAGAATTTGGTGGATGGCTTATCCTCCTTAAAACACTTCTGGGGGGAAGCCATACTCACATCAACTTATCTAATAAACCGAATGCCTTCCCGTGTCTTAAACTTGCAAACACCTTTGTCAACTTCTTCTTTACTCTTATCCTAACACCCGAATTGTCTCAACAATACCACTCAAAAGCATTTGGGTGCTCTGTGTTTGTCCATGTCCACCAGCAACATAGAAGTAAACTCGACCCCAAAGCACTCAATTGTATATTCATTGGTTACTCTCCAAACCAAAAAGGGTGCAAATATTCCCCGGTTACACAATGACTATACACTTCAATGGATGTTTCTTTCTTTGAACATCAACTTTTACTACCCCAAATCTGGTATTAAGGGGGAGAATCTCATATAGGAATACCAGCTTTGGGATATTGATGCCACAACAACCAACAACCACCCAAGTCCACAACAAAATCTCATATAGAACAGCTTTGGGATAGTGATGCCACAACAACCAACAACCACCCAAGTCGACAATTCACCATCCCTCCTATCTCAACTACTCCTACTCCTACTGCAAACCAAAGTCACCAAACAGAAATAGAATACCAACAACCACACAAGTCCACAATTCACCAATAGTGAGTTCATTGTATATTCTCGGAAGGAGAAGATTCAAGAAGATTTAGAGCAACAAGCACCTCCTGAGCAAAGTCATAAATTTGACGCAAATGCAAAAGCACATGAAACTTCACTAGGTAACACTAGCTCTGAATTCATCACTAATGAGTCCATTGCTTTAAGGAAAGGTAGGAGGTCATGCACCAATCATCCATTCTACAACTTTGTCTTCTATAAAGGGTTGTGACCTAGCTTCCAAACATTTGTAGCAAATCTGAACAAAGTGTAGGTTCCTCAAGAAGCCATTTCAATTCCAATATGGAAAACTGTAGTTTGGGAAGAAATGCAGGCATTAAAGAATAATGGAACTTGGGAGATTTTATACCTACCAAGTGGGAAATATCCAGTAGGATGTAAATGGTTATTCATCGTCAAATACAAGGCTGATGGAAGCATGGGCATTTTTGAAGCGTGACTGGTTGCAAAAGGGTTCACTTAATCCTATGGCATCGACTACCAAGATACGTTTGCTCTAGTAGCCAATTTAAATGCTATTCGTGTACTACTATCTTTGGCTGCCAATCTTGACTGGCCTATTCACCAACTTAATCTTAAGAACGCCTTTCTCAATGGAGACCTTATAGAAGAAGTCTACATGGACATTCCTTCTGGCTTTGAAACACAGGCAACTATGAATAAGGTATATAAGCTCATAAAATCCCTTTTTGGGCTGAAGCAATCCCTGAGAGCTTGGTTTGACAAGTTCAACAAAACATTGAGGAAGTATGGGTATTCTTAGTGTCAAGCAGATCACACTTTGTTTATCAAACACTCAACCGAAGTAAAATTGGCGATTCTCATTGTGTATGCAGATGACATCATCTTAACAAGTGATTATGAAGACGAACTGATCAAGCTCAAAACCTTACTTGCCAAAGAATTCAAAACCAAGGATCTTGGGAGCCAAAAATACTTCCTTGGAATGGACGTAGCCTGGTCAAGAAAAGGAATTTCAGTGTCACAACGGAAGTGTGTTCTAGATCTTCTTAAAGAGACAGGAATGCTTGGGTGCAAACCGGATGAAACACCCGTGGACTCAAGTACTAAGCTTGGAGCTAATAAGGACAGTGTTCTAGTGGACATAGGCAAATATCGAAGACTTGTTGGGAAGCTGATTTATCTCTCGCACACCAGACCTGATATTGGGTTCTCGTTTTGTGTAGTTAGTCAATTCATGAATGATTAATTGAAGGACATATGAAAGTTTTCAATCGGATACTGAGGTACCTTAAAATGACACTAGGTAAAGGGTTGTACTTTAGGGAAAACACAAGGAAAGATATTGAAGTGTTCGCTAATACTGACTGGGTGGGATCAATAACTAACTAAAGGTCAACATCTGGTTATTGTTCATATGTGTGGGGAAACCTAGTAACATGGCGAAGTAAGAAACAACCGGTAGTTTCTTGGAGCAGTGCATAAGTGGAACTCGGAGCTATGGTGTTGTTTTTGGTGCAATCCCAAGGGGGGTGAGTTGGATATTTTAAAAAATCTAGGTCAAATAGTCCATAGCAGTATGTCACATCCTAGGGTCTGTCTAAAACAAGTATTAAATTAGTAGATAGATGAACACACAAATAATTTGCACAGGTATTTACTTCCAGTATTTTCCAAACAATCACTAGTAAGTGTCTAAAGATTTATGCTGTAAGTTTTGCAGATAAATATATTCAAGCAAACTCAAAAATGTAAAGAATATAAAATAAGTGTGACACTAGATATGTTATCGAGGTTTGACAACTATGCCTACGTCCCCGCCTCTAGCCAACCAGCCCGAGGATTCCACTAATGCTCACTTACGGGTGGAGTGTCACCGGTTACAACCTCCTCTCCTTACTGGGCGAGGAATACCCCAGATCACATTCATAGGGCTGAGCCCAACCTATACAACCTTTCCTTCACAGGGCAGAGAATACCCTCCTTAGGCCACGTCTGGAATACAACAGTTAATAGCAAATGTGTACAGTAGAGATGCTTCTATAACAAGCTAATGATGTACACCAATAAGCACAAATACACTCAATAATGATGGGATATTAAGCTCAAGAGAGATCTTGTTAAACCATATGTCAACTCTCAAAAAAAATGTGTATATATATATATATATGTGTGTGTGTATGTGTGAGAGAGTGAGATCTTTGATTCAATATAATATATTCACTAAGTGTATTATCAAAAGATCTTTAAGACCTTATGCAAATATCTCAAAGGATGTTCTTCAAATGTGAAGCAAAGCAGATATTAGGGTTTGAGCTTGCAAAAAGTATTTATCAAAGCACAATGCAAGCCTTTGAATGTTGCAATGGGGATGCAAAGATTCTCAAGAAAATGTAGAATTTTTCCCAAGAAATATTTATGAATAAAATACAATGGGAAGGACTCAAGCTTACTCTCTAAAAATCGATATTCAACAAGCAAAAATGATTGAGAGTATAAGTTATGAAGTAAAATATATAATGCTGACGATAAAGAACACTCAACCTAGCTTCAAGTTGCAATCAATGTGCAAATGAAGAAGGTGAGTATTAAGCTCTCTTTCTAGATGAATATTCAAGTCATAATATGAGAGAGAGAAAGAATTATAAGCTTGTATGTGACTAAAATAGCAAAAATAGCACTATAAATTTTAGGGAAATATTTTGCTAATGAAGTGTGTTAATCCATCTTTGGAATGGAGTATATATAGACTTCCCAAAAAATATAACCGTTAGGGATACAATTGGAATTTTGGAAATGTTTAATGACGAAAATAATCATGTTTAGAGCTAAAAATTTTGGGCAACCCGAGAGGTTCGGTTGGCTGGTGAAGGCGCCGGTCGGCTAAACCGTTGAAATTTAAAGCATACCCGAGAGGGTTGGTTGACCGAGCACAAGGCCGGTCGGCTGGCCACTCTGTAATTTTCAAAATAGTTCAAGTGTTGGTTGGCTGAGGATAGAGCTAGTCGGCTGAGCTAGAGGCGAAAACCTAACTCACATTGGTTCGGGCGGCCGGGGTACCTTTAGGTCATTAAGACCAGTCACCCGAGGTCTATCGGTCGGTTGAGATTTTTAGTAGTAAATGATTCGATTGATAGAGGCTTGACAGAGCATGCCTCACATGGTAGGGTCGGTCGACCGAGTCATTTAGTAGATGAGGGGTCGGCCAGCCGGGACTAGTTTGAAACTCTTTGTAATTGTTTAACAACTTAGGTTAAAGGGTTTTGATGAAAACATGTGTTCCCTAAGGTCAATCTAGGATCACTATTGAGCTGTCATTCTCATCATGCACGAATGCATTATTAGAGACCCAAAAGTAAATGCAATTACAATACAAACGAAATATCTTCATCCTTTGCTCTTTATGTTGCTATGTCATAACCTAGGTGACGTATTCCTTTGACTCCTCATGGCTTTGATAGTACCTTGACTTTGCATGCCATCTAAGAGAAATATCTGTTCAAGCACTTAGATGCACAAGTGAGATACGTTGGATTTGTCATAATCAAAACGGGATATGACCTATAAGGTTAACATATGGCACTCGGAATTTGTGGGGGAATATGGCTGGAAAGACTAATGAGGGAACTAGGAATCATCACTTTTGAACCAGTGAAGGTATTTTGTGACAATTAGTCGGCTATTAACATTGCAAAGAATCCGGTGCATCACGACACGACAAAACATGTGGAGATAGATTGCCACTTCATAAAGGAGAAGATAGAAATGGGACATTTAGTCTTCTATACACGTCGACAAGTCAGCAAACATATATCATCACTAAGGCTCTACCAAGGAAGAATTTTGAAGATTTGAGTACCAAGCTTGGCTTCATTAACATTTACACCTAGCTTGAGGGGGAGTGTGGAAATATCCGATCCCTGATTTTTAGGGATACTGCAGCCGCAATTGTGATTTTATTATTAGTGACTACGTTAATTTAGGAATAACCAGATTCTGGAAAATTCTTGATATCTCTATTAGTTTGTTTCCTATTTTGTAATTTTCTATATTTGGCTAGTTTCCTGATTTTTTGGTAATTAGTATCTTGTTATCGAATGTAGTGAAAAGACTTTTTCTTCCTTCCATTATATAAAGGTTGTACATTTATCATTAAGGAATAAGAGAATTATTTTCTTCTCTAAAATCAAAAGTTTCAATATAAATGAAATTCATAGTTTAATTATATATTATTTATTATACTAATAAAGATAATTTAGACATGAATGGTTAAATAAAATGCTGCTGTATGTTTAATTTTTATATAATCTCAAAACCCCTTGTAATAATATTTTGTTTCAATAAAAAAATAAGATAAATTAAAGAGAAATTTCACTTTGTGTCTAAATATCACTTTTGAATTCCAAGGAAATTTCATTCTGTAGTTAAATTTTTCATAGTTTCGGTAAAATTTTGGGATATCAAAAAATTTTGGATGATCAACTGAAATTAAATTTCAATGGAAATTTCAACAATTTCGGGGAAATTTAATACCATGACTCTGTGTATGATATTTCTTTGATGACGCCTTTCAACTGCAGAAGGACAATTAACTAGTTGAGTGAATTTGGAATAATAAAATGGATATGGAGTGAAATAGTGCAATCATTGATGCAAATGAAAATTACTTCTTCGCGGACAGTCTTTCTTACTATTTGCTTAAGGCAAAGATATTTATTTATGGAGTACTTTATAGATATATTATATAACAATGGATATCTTACATCCTTGTATGGAGCTTCTATTTCTATCAGTAACTAATTTTTCTTTTGAGTCTTTCTGTGTCTCAGGTTATAATTGCAACTAATATTGCAGAGACTAGCATAACAATTGATGATGTGGTATATGTAATTGATTGTGGAAAGCATAAGGAAAATCGTTATAATCCACAGAAGGTATGTGTTTTATCTTTTTGAATAATTAGACCCGGAATGCTGTATGTAAAAAAATCCTTTTTAATTTAATTTCAGCTCTTGTTATTTCTTATCATTATCAACAAAAATGATGTGTGTTGGCATTCTGCTTGATTCTCTTCATGACTAAACATTAAATATCTCCTCCATGACGGTCTTCTTCTTATTTTAAATCCACACACATGCACACGCATATATATAGATCCACTCATATGCAAGTTCTTGAATTTCAATTTCGATCAAAATTTCATGACTTAAAAAATGCAGGAATTTGGGTGGAAATTTCAATATTGATCAATTTCAATTTTTTAAAAAATAATAGAAATTAGTAGTTGATGCACTAATTAATGAAATATAATATCTAATCCCTAAAAATTAAACCAACGCTTAGTTGTCAAATTTTTGAACCATAGAACCCTAGAATCTAGATACTCATAAAGACCATATATTAATGTCCATGCCTATGGTCGACACAAAGTTATTGCTCTGTGTTATGCCCACAAATTACCCCATGAAGAGAAAAACTTGCTGACAAGGAAAAAACAGAGGTACTGCCCCAATAGATCAGGATCTAGGCGACACAAAAAACTCATCCATGGTAAGCCATGCAGAGTTGGAAGTAGGTGATCAGTCCACTTCACAAGGTATCATCTATATTGTCCTTTTGTTGAAGCCATATGTCCTACATCTGAAGTAAAATATTAAATTCTTTTATGAAAATTTAGAAATCTTTAATATATATAATAATGTAAGATTTAGAACTAAAGCATTATAAACATGAGATATCATGGGCAAGTGTATGCTATATAGTGCAATAACTGTAATATAATAATCATATGAAAATATTCAATTAATATAAATGAAATTCATAAACCAATTGAATATTATTAATTATCCAAATACAGATAATTTAAGCATAAATGGCCAGCTGAAATGTCGTAGCTAATATCTAAGTTCTGCTTTTCATATAATTTAAAAATTCTAAAGGCATAGTTAATAGTCTTAATAATATTTAGTTTCAAACATAGAAATTTCATTTTAGGTTCGGCATCTCAAATTTGAATTTCAACAGAAGCTCCTTTAGTTAAAATTTTGACAAATCTCATTGCAATTTGGACTTATTGATGAATTTAAGATGATTTGTGGAAATTCGAGTGGAAATTTTATAAATGGAAATTAATTGTAATTTTGATATCAAGGGTGGAAATCAGAAGTTTTGATAGAAATTTGGACAATTTTGTGGAAATCTATGACCATGTGTGATAAAGTTGGTTGAGAACTTCTGTAGAACTGACCTGAGGTCATAAAAGATGATCAACTGTCAGATTGAAAGCTCATCTTATATTTAACTTGCCCATCAAGTTTCAGCCCATAATCTTAAATTTGGATAATTTTTTCACTTTTGATCAAAGTTTAGACTTAAAAAGGATTAAAAAATGAGATCGGGTTTCAATTCTTTTTTTGCCTATCAAAAAATTTTTTGCTCAACATATGAGACTACTGGCAGAAATTTTTGATAACTGAATTAAAATTGGAAAAAAAAATGGAGCAAAATTTGAAATTTTTGTTATTTTGTTTTCTAGATTATTCACGATCATCCATTTTTATATTTTCCAAACTTTCATTCGTAATTTCCCTAATTTATAATAATTTTCTCATATTTCTTTAAACAATATCAAAATATCAATCAATAACCAAGTTTTTTGTGAATTGAGTTTGAGACCCTCAAGATTTCTGTCGAAATCAGAATTTTTATCTTTTTTTCAACCCTCTCTAATATTGAATGGAGCTCAATGGCTGTGATAAAACCTTGAGTACTTTAAAAGCACGAAAAAATATCAAAATATAAGTAAACTTTTACAACATTTGTTGGGGCTCAGCTATTACCAGGTGGGCCTAGATTCAAAAAGCAACTAGGGAGGGGATGAGCTTTTTATCAGTTGGTCAATATTTATTTTTCCTAATGCCACGCAGGCCTCACAAGGTAAAAAGTGTCAACGAACATGGTGACATATATATCAAAATATTTTTTATGGAAATTATCAGAAAATTTCTGAAGTGACATCAAATGTTTCTAAACCAACTAAGATTTCGAAATTATTATAATTTATAATCTCTATGGTCTATACCACTTCTTGTGCCACAGATCTCATAATCGTTTTTTACTTCCTCCTCCCCCCTGGCCCGCGGGGTTGTCTTGATGTTCTAGTGTTACTAGCTGAAGTTAGAAAAGGTGGATCAACAAAGGCGTCAAATTAATGAAAACAAGAAAAATTATTTAAAGGGAAAACTGTTGTTTGACCTTTTTGGACTTTGCACAGCCTTGGCCCACATTGGCTACTTAACCTTCGAGATTTGAAACTCTTTGATTTCAATCGACGGATATTAGTAACCTGTAGTATGTTCTTAGTTCTATATCTTTGTTAATGGTGTCGGCATCTGAGTCTGTTAGTTGATTGGCATCAGAAATTGTCAAGTATGGTTGAAGATTGGATATCTCAAGCAAATGCCAAGCAGCGGCGAGGAAGAGCTGGACGTGTAAAACCTGGAATCTGCTTTTGCTTGTACACACGTCATAGATTTGAAAAACTCATGCGTCCATTTCAGGTATTATGCTACAGTGACAGCCATGTCCAGTGTTACATCTGTTTCTAAAGTTATGGTTTTACTTTGATCTTGTTACCCCCATCTTAATGTGTCTTTTTCTCAATGTGAAGGTGCCGGAGATGTTGCGAATGCCTCTAACAGAATTATGTTTACAGATTAAATTGCTTTCCCTTGGCAAAATAAAGCAATTTTTGTCAAAGGTAGAGATACAATGACAACTGAAATTTTTTTCCCGGTATTGCTGTTTTTTGACTGGTTTTGTTGTTAACTTGCTGTTTGCAGGCATTAGAACCTCCAAGGGAAGATGCTATGACGTCAGCAATTTCATTGTTATATGAGGTAGTGCTGTAATACGGATATTCTAGCCCTAAATGCACATTTGTATTCGCATATCCTCCCAGCTGTCATCAAGTACTTGTTAGATAACCATTTACCCAAAAGCTTAAGCTATTAGGTTTGGGCCAACAATGTATATCAAGCTTGAACACTTCCCTTCACATTTACCCCAACAGCACGTGGAGAGAGAATTACAGGGAGCATAATAATTTTTAAACACCACATAACAAATGCGGGCAACAAGACTAGAACCTAGGACCTCTTGGTAACCAGCTCTCCATGACGATATTTCGGGTAAAACAGAAGACCTAATGCAGAGGTCTCTTCCTCTATTTATAGTATATATCAAGTACATTCTAATGAACATAAAACCCTTACTAATTCTCTCTTATTAACATAACACTGACACACTAATAATGCTAAATGACTAAAATAACCATTATCACCAACAACAAACCAAACCCTAAATCCTACCACCAAACCAAACCCTAAACCTAGCCATCCTATGCAAATCCGCTCGTATAGGAGGATCAACCACACTCCTACAGCCTAGAAAGCAGTCCAGGGATTGCTATAAAACTCAACCATTGCTGGAAAATACCCTGGCTGTCTCTGCCCTTCTCAGAACCTTCGAAACCCTTTATATTCCAATTGTTGTTGTTTGATATTGGTAAAGTCCATTGGTGTGTCTGGGAGCAGTGGCAGCCTTCATATGTTGAGTTTGTGGGGCTGTGGCAGTGTTATATTTGTATGTTGGTGACTCGGCCATGTTGTTTCGGTGGTCCACCTTGTTTGTGGTTGTTCCAGTTAGTCTGATTGTTCCTCGTTTGACATTGGTTTAGTTTGTGAGTGTTGGGATGGAGTATGAATTCCAAAAATATGTTTCTTCATCACTGCCGCAACAACGAAAAGGTTGGATGAAAGAATTATGTTCAGTGGTCTAAGGCTGTTAGAATGTATCTAACAGGGTTAGGAACATCTAACAACTTGTTCCAATCTAGACTCTCTGATAGGAAGAGAGGAAGTTTGGACTTAGGAAGATGCATTGATTGTTTCCCTTTTGTGGAACTTGATTAAACTCTAGATTGCACAGATATGCATGCGTCTAGACGCAAGCAAGGAGATTTTTGATTATGTCGCGCTTATGTGATCTAGTGGCATTACACATTTGCACAATTTATCCCTGAAGTACTTTCAATTAAGACAGTGAGAGGAAGTGTTCCAAATTCCAGCTATCTTAAGTATCTTAGCAAGCTTCTCTTCCCATTGCATCCCTTGCCGAGGTTGGTATCCTACAATTTGCCTGTCATCTAGCACTTCTGGTCCTAGTCCTTGGCTTATAGATTATGCTATCACTGATCATAGCCCAAGTATACCAATTTTCTTCTCTACTCTCTAGTATTTTGAAAACTTACATCGTGTTATTCTTGCTTATGGATCCACCATTGCCGTTAAGGGGATTGGGATTGTAAATCTCACTTTCTTTATTTCTATTACTTTGGTTTTGTACATTCTCAAGTTTTCTTTCAATCTTATATTAGTTAGCAAGATTACTAAATCTAAGAATTGCTTAGTAAAAATCTTCCTAATTCTGTGGTTATTCAAGATTTGATCGCCTTCTACCCCCTGCATTGTCGCTGCCACAACTCTCTAAATCCATTGTCGCTTGGTCATCCTTTGTTGCAAATGTTGCAACTATTAGTCCTTGATTTGAGTCCTGTGTCTAGTCTTGTTTGTTAGTCGTCACCCTTAAGAAAGCATCATCATATCCCTTTTGCTTCCTAAGTCAATAAATAAGCAACAAGCCCTTTTATGTTAGTCCATTATAATATTTAGGGTCCTTGTTGAGTTGTGTCCAAATTGTGTTTTCAATACTTTATAACCTTTGTGGATAATTATCGAAGGATGACTTGACTACATTTAATAAAAGATCGTTCTGAGTTATTTGATATATTTTGTGCCTTTCTTTTTGAAATAAAAACTCAATTTGGTTTGCTAGTTTGGATATTTCAGAGTGATAATGCAAAGGAGCATTTTAGTACTCAATTCACTGCTTTTATGAGTTAGCTTGGTATTGTTCATTAGTCATCTTATGCTTACATTTCTCAACAAAATGGGGTTGTAGAGAGGAAAATATACATATCCTTGAAGTCTCTCGCACCTGACTTTATCAAATGCATGTACCTAAAGCGTTTTGGAGTGATGTTGTACTTACTACTTGCTATCTACAACAACAACAACAACAACAACAACAAAAATAACGAGCTTGAAGTCCCACTAGGTGGGGTCCGCTACAAGGGCTATTAAATCCTTCCTCACTACTTCATTTCAAGTTATTTTATGCCCGACCCCACCCTTTTCATGCCATAAATCATAACTCACTCCTCACAGGTGCTCTATTAGCCCTCTATTTTAAATGCCCAAACCATCTAAGTCGACCCTCCCTTATCTTATTTTCAATCAGTGCTATGTCTTCATTACTTTATCTTTTAATGTTAAACTGCTCATCCATCTTAACATATGCATCTCAGCAACTTTCATTTTTTGTACATGTTGTTTCTTAGTTGCCCAACATTCTGAACCATAAAGCATAGCTGACCTTATAGTTGTCTTATAAAAATTTCTTTTCAATTTTAAGGGTATTCTACGATCGCACAACACACCTGATGTACTCCTCCATTTTACCCAACTTGTCTTAATTCTATGTACTACATTTTCAATTTCCCTTCACCTTGCATATAGATCCAAGTTATCTAAATTTATCAGTGCTATTAATCTCTTGATTACCCAATTTAATCTTCTCTCTGTTGCTACTTTTTACCTTATTGAAATTACATTTCATATATTCTGTCTTATTCCTACTTATCCTAAACCTTTTTTTACTGTAATGTGGTTCTCCAAAGTTC
This sequence comes from Malania oleifera, assembly GCF_029873635.1. Lineage (NCBI taxonomy): Eukaryota > Viridiplantae > Streptophyta > Magnoliopsida > Santalales > Ximeniaceae > Malania > Malania oleifera. Next base: position 46,373,971 of record NC_080425.1, read on the forward strand.
TAGTTTAGACTCCACTCTGCCCCTACTATCATCAATTAACACAATATCATTTGCAAGCAACATACACCAAGGGATCTCATTCTGGATATTCCTAGTAATTTCATCAATTACTAAAGTAAAAAATAAGGACTTAAAGTAGAACCTTGATGTACACCTATTGTAATGGAAAACTCTCTAGAATATCCTCCTACAAACCTAACGCTAGTCACAACTCTATCATACATATCCTTAATGACCTCCATATATCTACTGCAAACTCCCTTCTTTTCTAATACTCAACAAAGCACTTCCGTAGGTACTCTATCATAAGCTTTCTCTAGGTCAATAAAAACCATATGCAAGTCCTTCTTTTCCTTAAACTTTCCATTAAACTTCTTAAAAGATAAATAGCTTCTATTGTCAATCTCCCAGGCATAAAATCAAATTGATTTTTTGAAATCTTCGTTTCTAATCTTATTTTATCTTCAATTACTCTTTCTCATAATTTCATTGTATGCTTAGTCTTAATTCCATGATATTTATTATAGTTTTGAATATCACCTTTGTTTTGATAGAAAGGTATTAACGTACTTTACCTCCATTCTTCTGGCATTTTCTTGGTTTTAAATATTTTATTGAGTAGATTAGTTAATTTATCCCCTAAACATTTCCAAACTTCAATTGGTATTTTATTTGGTCCTATAGATTTTCCACTTTTCATTTTTTTTTAATGCCATCTTAATTTCAAGGACTCGAATTTTGTGAATAAATCTCCTATTTTTAATCTTGTCTTCGTTTATCACTTCCAAGTTCAATCTTTCATTAATGTTTTCATTAAACAACTTACCATAATATCTCTACCACCTCTCTTTTATGTCTTCATCTCTAATTTAGACATTATCATTCTGGGCTTTATGCATTTTACATCATCTAAATTTTTGCATATTCTTTCTCTAGCTCTAGCAATGTTATATGTGTATTTTTTCCTTCTTTTGTATCTAGTGTAGTATATAAAGTGTCTCAAGCTCTATGTTTAGCTTCATTTATAGTTGTTTTTGCATTTTTTCTTTCTTCTTTATATTTCTCAAGATTTTCTATATTTCTACAATTTTGCCATATTTTATACCAATTTTTTTTTTGTCTTAACAATGTTTTGGATTTCTTCATTCCTCCACCAGCTTTCTCTACTACCCAAGTATCTTCCTTTGGACTCACCTAAAACCTCTTTTGCTATCCTTACGATAGAATTTGCCATTTTATTCCAAATAGTATTTGCATCAACCTTATCCCCTACTGAAAATCACACTCTTTGTTCAATTTTTATCTTTAAATTTTACTGTATTATGTTCCTTCAAGTTCCACCATCTAGTCCTCCTATGTTCATTTATGCTACTCCCCTTCCATATTTTAATATGCATATCTAATACTAAGACTCAACGTTGTGTAGCCATACTTTCACTTTGAATAACTTTACAATCCTTACAAGATAGAAGGTCCCCATTCTTAGTTAAAAAGAAATCTATTTGGCTTTTGTTGTACCCACTTTTGAAAAGCAAGAGGGGGGAGGGGTGAATTGGGTATTAAAAATTTGTCTTCTAGGTCAAGTGTGTTCTATTTAAATCACAACCAGTAATACAAAACCTAGGGTCTTTCTATGCTATCCCAAAACCTAGCAATAGTTTAACTAAGTTGATATTTAAACAATTAAAGCAATCTTAGTAATTCCCAATCATTCACAACAATTAAAATGTAAGCATATAAGTGTGGAAATTAAATAGTGTAAGGGAAGGAGTGGCACAAGATATGTTATCGAGGTTCAGCAACTGTGCCTTTTTCCCCGCCTCTAGCTAACCAACCTGAGGATTCCACTAATGCTCACTTATGAGTGGAGCGTCACCGATTACAAACCTCCTCTCCTTACTGGGCGAGGAATACCCTAGGTCACATTCACAGTCAACCCAACCAATAAGCACACCTTACAGGATGGTGCTCCTAGTTCTCCTAACTCGGTCTGAACAAATCTGGTGCACGTTAGAGGCCAGTGCAATCCTCTTCCGACCACACGTCGGGAATACAATAATATTCAAATTTGTGTACAAATAAAAGCTTCTTACAATAAGTAGGGATGTACAACAATATACTCAATGCACTCTAATATGATGAGAGTGTAAGCTTAGTAGAGTAAATATAATATCTCTCAAAAATGTATATTTGAAATATTGTGAGAGATGATGATGAAGATGATCTTTGTTTCAAATGAATAAACTTTGCTAAGTGTAAATCAAAGATCTTTGAGCACTCAAGTAAAATCTCCAAAAATTATTCAACTACAAAGTGTAGGTGATACTGATGATTAGCTTTTTAGGGATATTTTCTATGAAGCACAAACAAAAACTAGCTTCGAGTCTTGCAATGAGTGTGCAAAGACTTCAAGCCTATAGATATTTTCCCGACAAAATTTATCAATAAAATAGTATGGGAAAAACCTCAAACTCACTCTCTAAAATTGATTTATGAATGTATATTAATGAGTGAGTATAAGCCTTTCAAATAAATGTATATGATGCTCACAATGAATGATATTCAATCTTCCTTCAAGATGCAATGAAATATGCAAGTGAAGGAGATGAACTCTAATGCACTCTTTCTAAAATGATCTTGGAAGGAAATATGAGAAAGAGTATATAATATATGCTTGTTTTTGAGAAAATATGAAGACTAGCACAAAATATTTTAGAGGATTTTTCTAGCTAATCAACAACTAAATATGCTTAGAAATGGGGTATATATAGAGTCCCCAAAAATTATAGCCGTTGGGGACATGCTCGTCATTTTAGAAAAGTTTAATTAAAATTTAATGACAATTAGCATTGAAATTATACCAAACCTGAGAGGTTGCGCCGGTCGACTGACACAAGCCAAATGAAAGTCAACCCATGAGGGTCGATCGACCATACAAACCACCGGTTGGCTGACCAATGTAAAATTCAAATTGTTAGTTAGGCTTGGTCGGCTAGGCAAGGAGTCGGTCGGCTGAGTAAGAGGCGATTTCCAAACCTTCGTAGGTTTGGTCATCCGAGGCCTTAAACAGTTCATTTTGACTGGTCGGCTGAGTACGCTAAAAGGGTAAATCCTAATGGTCGGTTGATTGAGGAAGATACATTCATTTTAGCTCGGTCAGCCGAGGCTTTGTAAACGGCCTAGCAATGAAGAGTCGTTCAACTAAGGCGTTTATAATGCTGAGAGGTTGGTCAACCGAGGCCCTTGAAAAATCAAGGTATGCCCTAACTTTTGACGTTATAAGTTTTTCCTTGTTTGTATAAGTATGACATTTTAGCTTAGGAGATTTTTCATGATATATTTGGGGACTTAAGGTCAGTCTAAGGTTTTCATTGAGCTGACATTCCCATCATGCATGAATGCATTATTACAAACCCAATATGAATACTAAATGCAATTACAATTAAAATAAATATGTCTTCTTCTTTTTCTTTGCTCTTCTAACTTCATGGAATATGCCGGAGTTAGATGGTCTTTAAGTCCTTCCTTGACTTCCATTTCCAGTCCCTTATGTATATTCTGAATAATGACCTTTTCAAGCACTAAATTACACACATAAGTAACTTGTGCTTTGTTAGCATCAAAACAGGGATAGGACTCAAAAAGTCAACAGTTTCTCTTTTTATAAAGAAAGTATTCAATATAACCAAATCGTAAGACATGGAAAAATCTAAGATTGTGTCATCGACCTTATTTTTATCTCCATATCCATGTCCTATATTATCCTTGCCAATGTGACCATTCAAATAAGCTCTTATGAATGCCTTTTCGGACATTGGTATCTCTTGTAAAATACTATCCATATATTTTGAAAATTGTCTTTTCATATTTTTTGCTAAGCCTATATATGGTGAGTATATGCACTAATGATGTGCACTATCTCCAGAACTAAAACTCTCCTGATTTTTAATGATCCTATCTCCTATTTGTTAACATCTACTACATTTTAAGGTCTCTATCTACAATAATATCCACCTTGTTTTTATGTCTCTCTACCAGTGTACCAAAGTTCAAATCGTGATTTTTCAATTTCTCTAGTTTTCTCTTCTACCCATTTTGTCTCTTGAAGGCAGATTAAGTTGATTTTCCTTCTAAATATTATTTCCACTATTTCCATACTTTTCCCCATAAGAGTCCCTATATTCCAAGTTGCTAATCTTATCTTAGTTTCATGTACTAACTTATTAACCCTCTACCTTTTATACTGACCTGGTCTATTCCCTTGGATTCTTCCATAGGCTAGCTAGCGGAAAGATGAGGAAAAATATGATTTGGGAGTTGGATGTACGAGGAGGGAGAATTATTAATCACTCTTGTAGGATAGCCTTTATTTTGAAGAAGAGGACTATAAACTGATGGTTGATGGTTTAAAGTGGGATTCAATCTCCAAAGATCAAATGCTTTGGTTAGAGAGACTTTCTGAGGAGGAGGAGGTGAGAAGGTAGTTATTGAAATGGATATGGATAAAGCTCTAGGTCCAAATGTTTTATTCTAGCATTTTAACAAGACTTATGGGTTAATATTAAGGATGACGCTTAAAGTCTTTCATGAATTTTATGGAAATGGGATTTTAAGTATGATCATTGACTCTACTTTTATTAGCCTAGTACCCAAGAAATCAAAGTCAATTAAGATAAAGGAATTTAGATCTATTAGGTTAGGCTCTACTGCTTATAAGATTATCACCAAATTTTTGGCTAATAGGCTGATTGTGATGCTTGATGAAACCATTTATATAGCTTAGAATGATTTTGTGGGGCATAAACAGATAGTGGATGCCATCTTGGTGAGTAATAAGGTGGTGGAGGATATTTGATAGAGCTAGTTGGAGTTGTTTGCGTAATATTTTGCTAGAAAGGGTTTTTGTGAGCGGTGGCACTGATGGTTGAGAGGATTTTTATCCAATGTACAGTTCTTAATTGTTGTGAATGGACAACCTAACTCTTGGTTTAGGACTTCTAACGACATTGGAGAAGGGGGTCCACTTTCCCCTCTTTTGTTTGTCCTAGTAGCTAATATGTTGAGTAGAATGGTGGATGGGGCTGCAGACTAGGGTTGGTGAAAGGTTTGAAAGTGGGGAGAGAGGGGGTGGGGGTTTCTCATCCTCAATTAGTTGACGATGCTATTTTCTTTCTAAAGGATCATGGGTCTTCTGGCAGATGTATTTTGGGTATCCTCCATGTCTTTGAGAGGATGTCAAGGCTTAAAATAAATTTGGGGAAAAGTTGTCTAGCTAATATTAATGTGCCTCTTAAGAGTCTTAGGTAGTGAGCTTTTGAGGTGGGATATGGTCTTTTAAAGTGGCTTTTGACCTACTTAGGGGTCCCCTAAGGGGGCAATCCTAGATACATGGATTTTTTCCAGGTGGTGGAAAGAGTGACTAGGAGGTATGGTTGGAAGGGGGCACTCTTTTCCCTCGAGGGCAGATCACTCTTATTTAGGCTGGTTTTTCTAGCAATCCCTTATATTTTTTTTGTCAAATTTAAAATTCCTAAGGGAATGACAAATAAGATTGACAAAATAATGAGAGATTTTGTATTTGTTGGATTTGGGGTCTTTTAGGATCATTCAGTCTAGTGGAAGAGGTCTGCAAGTCTAAAAAGGAGGGAGGGTTGGGTCTTGGAAATTTAGTATCTAATGACATTGCTCTCCTAGCTAAATGGCTGTGGTGTTTTCCTTTATAAGATCATTCCCTTGGCATAAAGTGTTTAGAAGTAAGCATGGATTGGGTGTGAATGGGTGGGATACCACTATTAGTTTGCAATGTTCTTTGGAGAGTCCATGGAGATCTATTTCTCAGATTTATCCTTTATTCACACCTCACATTAATTTGTCGTGGGTAGGGGTTCTTGGGTTTGTTTTTGGAAAGATTCATGGTTGGGAATGATGTCCTTCCCAACCTAGTCTTATATGAGCAGACAAAGCACATTGAAGTTAATTGTGACTTTCTTATGGAGAAACTTGTGCAGAAGCTCGTCACTATCACTTATGTGATGTCCATCATGTACCTTGCTAATTTATTTACTGAAGTTTGGGGGATGCTCGTGTTAAATTTGTTTGTTACAAGCTTGGAGAATATGATATTTAAGCTTCAGCTTGAGGAGAAGTGTTAATGGCTATTTTAGTCATTTAGCAGAATTGGTATGTTACTATTATGTTAATAAGTGAGAGTTAGTAAGGGTATTATGGTCATTAGAATGCCCTTATCATATATTATAAGTAGAGGAAGAGACCTATCAATGTGTTTGGTCTTCATTTTCCAATTTTCAGCTGTACTTAGCTTTTTGGCTAATGTCTAGCTTGTTTGGTGAGACTGCATTGTTGATGAAATAATTTGCTATTTTTGGGTATCTGGTTCATATAAAATTGCATCGTAACGGTTGAAATTTTTTATTAAACGAATGACCTAACTGAAAGATAGGTCTCTCCCTTTATTTATAATACAAATCAAATGCATTCTAATGACCATAATACCCTTACTAACTCTCACTAATTAACATAGCACTAACACACGTAATAATAATACTCAAAGACTAAAATAACCATTAACACTTCCTCAAGCTGGAGCATAGATACCATATGCTCCTAGGTTGTTACAAATAAATTTAACATGAGCACCTCCAAAGCTTTGGTAAACAAATCAATAAGTTGCATATCTAACTCCACATGAGTGATTGTAATGAGCTTTTGCACGAGTTTCTCCTGAACAAAATGGCAATTAACTTCAATATGTTTCGTTCTCTCATAGAAGACCGTGTTCGAGGCAATATGAAGAGCAGCATGACTGTCACACATTCCATAGATTGAGAACGTGGAAAACCCAATTCTTCCAACATGTTTTTTAACCAAACAAGTTCACACATAGTGTGAGCCATAACTCTATACTTTGACTCAATACTTGACCTGGTCACCATAGTTTGTTTCTTCCTCTTCCAAGAAACCAAACTACTACCAACCAAGATACAGTACTCGGTTGTGGATGTTCAGTTAGAAGATGACCTAGCCTTATCTCTATGTATAGATCCCTAAATATGTGTGACCCTTATCTTGATATAAAAGTTCTCTCCCATGTGCACCTTTGAGGTATCTCAAGATGCAAACTATTGCATTCCAGGGACTTGTCCTCAAAGAATCTAGAAATTGACTCATAACACTTGTTACAAAAGATATGTCCGGCTGTGTGATTGTGAGTTAATTAAACTTTCCTAGAAGTCTCCAGCATCGTTGAAGATTAGACGACAAATCACCTATATGCGACACTAACTTGCTTTTAGGATCTGTTGATGGTGTATGATGATAAAACATAGAGTCATCCTCTGCACATTGTTAAAGTTCATACTCAAGTATTACAACACTAGGTCGACCAAACCATGCTATGGGAGACCGTTTTAAACCATTTATTGCCTTATTAAGCCAACATACTAAGCTTGACTCTCCTTGAGCAAGAAATCTAGGTGGTTGCTCCATATAGACCTCCTTCTTAAGGTCACCATGCAAGAAAGAATTCTTTACATCTAATTGATGTAGAGGCCAGTGACAAGTGGTATCCAAGGAGATGAACAAACATACTGATGAAATTTTGGCAATCGGGGAAAAAGTGTTAGAATAATTCAGAAATCATACACCTGAGTAAGTGAGCATACCCTTTAGTAGCAAGATGTGCCTTCAAAAAAGCCACAAAACCATTAAGGTTGACTTTCGCAGTGTATACCCAGCGCAACCAACCACTGACTAGTTAGGAGGAAGAGGGACCAAGTCCCAAGTGTCATTGTTTTGCAAAGCATTCATCCCTTCAACCATGGCATTCCTTCACCCAGAGTGGGCTAAGGCTTCTAAAATAGATTCAGGAATGGCAACATATGATAGAGTAGTAACAAAACAATAATAGGAGGGTGATAAGAAGTAGTAGCAAACATTGTTGGAGATAGGATATTGTGTACATGTGCATTTACCTTTCCGAACAGCAATAAGAGGATGAACATCTTGGGAAATATGATTATCAGATGAGGAAACCAAAGGTGTGGTACTAGAAGCTAGAGGGGACTCTCTTCCTTGGAGCCACCATCATGAATAGGCTTGCAAATTAGGGCGATCGAGACAATGAGAATGACTCAAACTACATGGAGACGCAAGTGGTTAATTGGGTAAGGATAGCAAACTAGAATTTGGAAGATTAGGCAAAGGAAGAGACTTATTGAGTCCAGAATCACTCAAGGACAGAGTGTAGCAAGGTGTAGACTCAAAGAACGTAACATTTGCAGAAAGAAAGAAGCGATGCAGTCATGCAGAGTAGGACTATAACAATGATATCCCTTTGAGTATATAAGTAGCTTAGAAAGACCCATTTTATAGCATGTGGTTCCAACTTAGGAGATCGACTGTTAATTGAAAAGTTCAAGGAAAATAATAGGAACTTGCATATGGTTTTTATTGACCTAGAGAAAGCCTATGATAGGGTACCTAGGGAAATTCTATGGCAGGTTTTAAAAAAGAAGGTATAATAATGTTATTAAGGATATTTATGATAGAGTAACAACTAGTGTTTGGATTGCATGTGGAGAGTCTAGTGAATTTCCCATTGCAATAGGAATCTGTCTTTTTGCTTTAATGATTGATGAATTCACTGGGAGTATACAAAATGAGATCTTTTGGGCTGTCTTGTTTGCAGATGATATTGTTTTGATTGAGTTAAATAAGAGGGGAGTAGAATCGAAGTTAGAATTATGGGGAGAAGGTTTATAGTCTAGAGGTTTTAGGATAAGTTGAAATAAGACAAAACATATGAAATGTACTTTTAGTCATGGGTAGGAGGAATATTGAAGAAAAGATAAAACTTCTTGCTCAAGAAATTAGTGGGACTAGTAGATTTTGATAGCTTGGATCTATCAAGTAGGTAGAAGGAGAAATGGAAGACGATGTAATACATAGAGTTAAAGCAAGTTGGGTAACATGGCGGAGGGTTTCAGTTATGCAGTGTGATTATAGAATACCTTAAAATTAAAAGGAAATTTTTATAGGAACACTATAAGACCAGCTATGCAACGTAGATTAGAATCTTGGGCAACCAAGAAACAACATATCCAAAACGTAAAAAATTTCTAAAATACGAATGGTAAGGTGGATGAGCGATATAACATTCAAGGATAAATTAAAGAACGAAATATTTGTCATAAGTTAGTCATAGAAATTTTAGAAGATAAGATAAGAGACGGGCAGCTTAGATGGTTTGGGTATTTGAAACGCATGCCAAATAGTGCAAGGAGTCAGCTAGTTACGATTATTGGTAGTAGAAGGAGTAGGGTTAGATCTAAAATAACTTGAAATGAGATAGTTAGGAAGGGTTTAATAACTCTTAAGTTGTTAGAAGAAAACGCCCTCGATCGTGTGAATTGGCGGAAAAGGATTCATGTAGTCAACCCCATCAAGTGGGACTTAAGGCTTGAGTTGTTTTTGTTGTTGTAGATTACCGGGGGGATTTACTTGGGAAATGATTCGAATTTGGCTTCTCTTTAGGCATATCATGCAGGCTGTTTTAAGAGTATCTGTTTTCAAGATATTGCCAAAGACTGGAACGCTTTATTAAGATGTAGTATATTGTTCTTTTGTTGTTTTTTGAGGATGACTTGTTTTTCTTCTTTATATTTTCTTCTTTTTCTTTTATTGTTTTTATTTTTTATTTTTTATTTATTTGCTATTAGAGAAAAAGCATTCTATATTCCATAATGCTAAATTTATGCATAGCAAACCCAAAACCAAATAGTCTTCAAACCCTAATACTAAATATCCTTGTAGCCTAAACAAATAGCAAACACAATTCATATTCTTCTTTCACGTTAGATTGAAAGCCTATGAAATGTTTTCGAAAGAAAAAAAGCATTGACCCTGCTATTAAGGATACATTTTTTATGAGACCCACCAACTTTTTTCACCCTGCCCCTTGCAACGACAACAACTTAACACTCGGTTTTCTCTGCATTCTAAGGAGACAGTGGTTTCCAATTTTGTTTGTGTAGATAAATTGGCCTTACGAATCAGGATCTGATTGACCAGGCCACTGGGAATTTTACATGGTTTGTGTGTGGGTGGCATGGAAAGCTGTTTTCGTATCTCATTTTCCTCCCATCATCACTATTGTAGTACTCTTTCCAATAGAATCAGGTGATGCATTCCAACCTAGTGATACAGCTACTTTTGATGCCAGGGGCAAGCGAATTAATAATCAGTGTGGTGCCATTTGAAAATAAAAAGGCAACTCTAATATCAGTTTTCTTTATTGGTAGATGAAGCTGTGCCTGCTTATGCTCTTTTTTTCTCTGCATCCTGAGTTTTGTTTGAATATTATTAGTGTTCCACCATGTGGTATATTTATCTATTCTCATACATGGGACTGAACAATAAACAGAGATCTGTCTAGTGCTGAACGAATTGTTAAAAAAATGTAAAATAATAAATTACAAAAATGAAACTTGTGTCATACATATACAGGTTGACTGATTACTTTTTCATTCAGTGAATTTTGAAATTCATTTTATTTTTAACATAATGTGCTTTATGTGTTTCTTGTGCATTGAGATCTTTTTCAAAACTCATGCAACATCCAAATGGGATATGGTATAGGTTGGTGCTATTGAAGGGGATGAAGAGTTGACACCACTTGGGCATCATCTGGCGAAACTTCCTGTTGATGTATTAATTGGAAAGGTGTGCAAGTATTTGTTTCTTTCCTATGCTAAGACACAATTGTACTAGTCTTAAGAAACTAATTGCTGATGCCGATATTTATTTTTTTATTATTTTTTTCATATATGAATGCAGATCCAGGCTCTACGCCAACTGAGATTTTTTATTTTTTAATTGGAAATCTCTGGAAAATTGAAAGTAAGGATTTTGGAAAATATTTATCTTAGAAAGATTGTTGATTTTTTTTTTTCTTTTTTTGAAAATTGGGCTTACAAATTAGGATTCTTTTTTGGTGAGGAGGCCAAACAGTGCAATCAGTCTAGATTTTTTGTGCCTAATTTTAATTAAACAAGTGAGCATTTGTTTTTTCCTTGTCAGCTGGCCAGATGCATAAGTGTAATTTTTTGCCTTTACTGGTGGGATGTGGGTGTTTCTCAGACTCTGAATTTTTTTTCTTTTATTTTTTATTAATAATGGTGAGATTCTGATGTTTTGGAAAAAGTAAAAAAGGAAAAGTGCAGTGGCAATATGCTTTCTGTCATCTTGGGTTCTGTGGATGGAAAGGAATGTTAGTGGTCCTTGGCATCTATTTCGGCTTTGGCTTTTGATGTGTTTTGGAGAATTTATTTTGACAATTTTTGCATTTGGATTTGGTGACATCTCTTTTATAACTGTTCGTTTCTAGATGTTGCAAGACATCTTGTCCTCTAGCATTCATAATTTAGTATTATTCCTCTTTTTTTTTTTTTTTATATATTTCTTTTTCTAGAAATTAAGATTTTCCAAGAAGTTTAGGCTTAATAATAGCAACCATCTCCTACATTAAACAGGCCAAGTGATAGGAATCTTAAAATGGTGATCATCTCCAGGCTAATTTAATTTGACTTTTGGAGGACCATCTATTTTATATAATGAAGCCAAGGTGTAAGAACCCTAGTCATGGGCCTCTGCTCTACTTGACATAATCTTATAATTGAAGGGATTTGTCTACTTATAAAATCGAGTGAAAAATTTTGACGACTCTACTTATAGCATCCTGTTTGGAAGTCTAACATTGAGGAATTATTTACAAATTGGGATATTCAATGAACTTTAATAAAGTCCATTGAGCTCTCCAATTTGTTCGTTTGGTCTCCTTTATGACAAATTGGTATTTAAAAAAAAATAATATGCAAACATTTAAACAAAATAATAGAAAACAAGCTAGGCAATTAATTCATTCAAGCTAACATTCTGTTTAATCATAAATGCTGATTTATTCCCAAGCATTTATTCCATTATTTAAACAGTACTTGCGGGTAGGACAGTGTAATGGTCTAATGGTCACAGGTGTAGCAGAAAGCAGGAGCAGCAGATGTTACAGAACAGGGCAGGGGCATGATGATTGTGAATGTTTTTCAAGCATAAACATAAAATCTATATTGTTATTGCTAAAGCTTGATATACATTGTTTCCCCACATCAAAATAGCTAAAGCTTTTAGGTTAAGTAGCTTAAGCCTTCAGCTAAAGTTGTAATCTTACATGGTATCAGAGGTGTGATTGGCCGGGGTCCTAGGTTCTAGTCTTGGTTTCCCTCTGTATAAGACTGGTTAATAATTATTGTATCCCCTCTCAAAAAAAAAAATATTCTTATATTCCATGTCATCATAAATACTGATTTATCCCCAGGCATTTAATTCCATTATTTAAAAAGTAGTTATGGGTAAGACAGCGTAATGGTCACAGGTGTAGCATAAAGCAAGAGCAGCAGATGTTGCATAACCGGGGCAGGGGCATGATGATTGTGAATGTTTTTCAAGCAAAAACGTTCTTATCTATATTGTTATTGCTAAAGCTTGATATACATTGTTTCCCCCACAACAAAACAGCTTAAGCTTTTAGCTTAAGTAGCTTAAGCCTTTAGCTAAAGTTGTAATCTAACATGGTATCAGAGCTATGATTGGTAGGGATGCCTAGGTTCTACTCTTCGTTCCCCTCTGTATAAGATGGTGATTATAAATTATTGTATTCCCTCTCAAAAAAAAAAAAAAAAAAAAAGAATTATTGTAGTCCGTGTAATTGGTGTTATTTATCTTTTATTCTCTCAGCATGGAATCAGGCTGCATGTGTGGGTGAGTGTTGAAGTCTTAAGCTGTTTGGTGAAGTGTAGTCCGACTGATATATCTACATGCTTTAGGCCCTTAATCGTTCTTTAAACTAGTTTTAATGTTTTTTGGATCCTTTAATTTTCAACGTACTAACATTGCTTAGTAAGGGTGCTAGATTTTACATTGATTTTAAAATACTCATTCATGAATGAAACACAAATTACTTTGTCACATGCTGATAATGCTCATCATACTAAATGCATAAAGATGACAAAACTCACACTTAGCATGCTATCCATCTAAAGTTTAAATTTATTAGAACACATAAAACTTGGATAGAAGATGCCCTTGCACTAGTGATTAAGGGTGTGTTTGTTTCACAAGCTAAGGGTCGCTAGGCTGGACTATGCTCTTTATAGTCCATAATAATAGTCGGTATAGTTGAATCCTATCAAACCTTAGCTTGTTAGACAAATGCACCTTAAACCCTGGATGCCCACTAAATCAGTTAAGCCATGTTGTTGATCAAACCCAAAGTAGTTCTCAACTTCTCACCTAATAAAGGGAATTACCAACCCAAGCAAGCATTCAAACATGCGACCCACCAATTGCTGATGTTAGATTACAACTTTACCTAAAAGCTGCTGTTATGTTGTGGGCCAACAACGTATATTAAGCCTTAACACTCCCCTGCACGTGCAGCCTATTTGCATGTGGAGAATAAACAAATGATAAACAACGCACATTATAAGGAATAAGATATTCTTAACAGTCAAATGATAAATGCAGGCAGCAAGACTAAAACCTCAGACTTCCTGGAAACCATAGCTTTGATATTATGTTAGATTATCTCTTCACCTAAAAGCTTAAGTTGTTTAGTTGTGGGCTAACAATGTATATCAAGCCTTATCAACTAATATGTCTAAGGCATATGACTAATCATCATATTCACCCAAATTTCATTTCAATCAAACACGTCAAATTCATAGTTAAATCATCATGGAGAACATAAACTATCGGAATGATCTTACCCATTGTGTAGCAATAATTGAAATCCTAATACGCAATTCACCTACCTCAAGCTTTAGAAAATAAATCTTTAGATCCTTCAGGAAAACTTTTCCTTGTCTCACAATAGCAGTTTAGAGCTTTGGTTCTTTAGCACTTTCTTTGTCCAATGTAGCACTCCAATCTTCCAAGTTTCTCTATGTTTAATAGAAGTCACCTAGGTCTATTTGTAGATAAATGGGTGCTTTGTGGTATATTTTTTTTACTTGGTGCCTCAGAATAAATTGAGGGTTCTAAAAGAACTCAAATATAATTCATCCAAAAATAATGTGTTATTTCTGGTTGATATACAAGTGAAAATATGAAAAATGATGCCAAAAAAGGAAAACATGTGTTGGCCTGCTAAAAATAGCACTGCACAAGAGGCTTGCAGTGCTGCTTTAAGACTTTGAAGGCAGAGCATGAAGTAGTCCATTTTATCTATTTTATGCAATTTTAAATCTGAAAAGTACTCAAATCCTTCAATTTTATAATATTTTTTTCCAAAAAATTCCATCACATAGTTCAATTAATTTTAAAAGCACAGTTGAAATTTTTTTTTGCAAAACGTCCTCATTTCCCCTGGTGTCCCCCATAAAGTTCACCATGGCTGCAGTAGGAGATGAATGTTCTGTTCAGATTGATTCGATCTGAAGTTGGATAAAGTGGGTGAGGCTGTCTCTGCATTTGTTCTTGGACACAATCTGTCTTCAGTTGCTGCAAAGTAATTTTCCAATAGGTTGTTGATTTTTGGAAGACCAGGTAGGGAATTTTGAAGTGTTTGAACTGGAAGCATGAGGTACTAGATGACGATTGAAACAGCGAATGTGGGAAAGTTTTTGAACTAGGGCTTGGTTGGAAAGGATAGAGGGTTTTTGGTGTTTGTTCCTGGTGGACAAAAGGAGATGGGTGGCGGCATTTTGCGGGGAAGATTTTATGCATTGGCTAGGGATTACCTTCCTGGTGCTGGTGGCACAGGCAAAGGAAGTCAGCGAGGTAATTATGGAGCAAAGTTTGTGTTGGCAGATAATTAGTTTTGTGCACGTTGTGGTGGTGAGATGCCAAGTGGAGAAAACTAGGGTATTCATAGCTAGAAGCCAATACTTCTCATATGGAGGCTGCAAGGGTGACAGTGGTGGCTATTGTTTTACTAAGGGATGAGACTGAGATAAGGATTGGTTGGAGTGGTTAGGCCTTTGCTTGACGATTGTTCTGGACCTGAACCAATTAGCAGAAAGGGAGGCTCATTTGTTTCCTAGACACTCCTGTTAAATTACAGACCCAAAACCAGAATGATGTTGGTTTGGACTAAGACCAATTTTTTGAAAAGAAGGCTCATTCTTTCTGAAGTCGGGCGCTTAAGTGAACAAGCCCAAGATCCTAATGATACTGCTTAGACTGCAGGAGGCTTTTGCATTAGGCCATAGTTTTGACAAGACCTTTTTAAGGGCCCGGGAGGTTTTACATATTTGGGGTTCAAGTAATGCTGAGGCTCAGAAGGTTTTAAATCACAATGTTTCTGGTCAAAGAAATTAGTGCAAGGAGCACTGCAGTTCTCACGGTTTTTCTAATGGTGGGAAGGATTCTTTTACAAAGAAAAAAGCAGGCAATAATGGGCAAGTGTCTCAGGCAGTGCAAGGGGAAAAGTGGCCAAAGAGTGCTGATGGGACTAGTGGGTCATGTGTGTGTGATAAATCTTCTCCTGATTAGATTTCAAGTCAGCTTTCTGCGGAGGATGATAATTGTGGAGGAACTCAGATGGATAAGGGGATTCGGCCTGTTGGAGGTCAGCGTAAGGAGCGAGTTGGTAACGTTTTGCAGCCAAAGTTGGTGCGTAGATCTGAGGATGGGAAGGATGCAAGGGATGTCTTAGAATACCACTTTACCTACAAGCTTAAGCTGTAAGGTTGTGTGGGGCAACAATGTATATTAGGCCTTAACACTCCTCTGCACGTGCTGTCTAACAACATATGGAGAGAGAAACAAATGATAAACAACACCCATTATAGGGAATAAGATTATTCTTAAGAAACAGAATATAAATGCAGGCAGCGAGACTTGAACCCAGGACCTCCTTGCAACCTGGCCGTGATACTGTGCTAGAATGTCACTCTACCTAACAGCTTATGTGGGCCAACAATGTATATCAGGCCTTGGTAGGATGTAATAAGGCTGAGTATATGAAGGTCTATAAGCATCATCCAGCAAGGCAGGAGGTGCTAGGTAGGAAATTGACTCTTGTTAATAGTAATTGAATAAACTCGTTAACATGCAGGTGAAAGTAAACCCTTAAAAAGAGATTTTTAGGGAATTTATACATTGAGGGGTCTCAGAATCTTCTAAGCCAGACTTAAAGAAATATATTAGAGGAAGTCATACTGAGAAGGAAATGAAATGGGGTTATATTTCAGGAAAAATGATTTGAGTATGACTTTGTCCATGATAGTGGTTTATTGTTGGATGTGTTCCATGAATAGTTTGGTTATATTTCTGATCTTCTGAAGTACTAGGGGATATATTTCTCATGTGCTTCCTCTGCTAGAAGGTTTGGCAAATGCATCTATTTTTGAGAAAGGATGTTTGGGTGTAGACTTGGCAGGAGTAATCAATGTAGGTACTGGATTTTACTCACTTCTGTGGAGGAGGTTAGTGAGAAGGATATGAAGCGTTGAATAAGATGGGATGACTGGCTGATCCTGGAGGGAATAAAGTACACTTGATGCTATAAAAAATGAACTGAAGAAAGGACTCTGAAATATCTATTTCAGAGCTCCATCAACTATGTTGGGAAGTGTTTAAAGAGGGTTTTCTTATTTAGAGCTTGTTAGGTTTTGTTTTGTTTTTTGTTGAAAGTCTGAAATAAATTGAAGAATCAAAGAACAAAAAAACTTATGGTTAGAGATGAAGAGAAGAAGAAGAAAAAAGCAATCGGCTGTTTTCCTGGAGCTTGTCATATGGCTCCATGTCTGCCTCTTATATATTAATACGAATGAAATGTTTTAATGACAAAAACACCCCCACTCACACAATCTAATTACTAAAATAACGTATTTTCTTCTAACATTTCCCCACAAGCTAGAGGTGTATAAATATCACTTAACCTTAGCTTGTTACAACCATTAGACAAGGTGCACTTAAATAAAGGCTTTGTGAAAACTGATCCACAGATTTCTCCAACAGAGTCCTCTCACAAAAATATTGCAATCAACTTCAATGTGCTTTGTCCTCTCTTGAAAAACTAGATTGCTAGCTGTATAAATGGCAGCTTGATTATCACATATCCATTGGGTTCATTATCAAGATTCCCATCTCTGACAGAAGAGACTTCAACATTATAAGCCTATTCACAATATGAGCCATAGCTCGATATTTTGTTTCAGCACTAGTTCTTGCTACTGTAGTTTGCTTCTTGCTGTGATAGGTAACAAGATTACCCCCAACAACTAAGTATCCACATTAGAGTATCCCATAATCCCACAGGTTTTATTACATTTATGATTTATATATCAAACCTTTGACGGGAGAGCCTTTTTGAGATGGTGCAAATTCCTACAAATAACATCCCAATGTGGTTGTTTGGGATTTTCTAATCTTACCCGCCACCCCTCTACAAAAGATATGTTAGGTCCAGTGATAGTCAAGTAGATCAACTTGCCAATCAACTACTTATATCGATGCTTGTCTTTAAAATCCAATCCGACATCCCTAGACAACTTCATGTTAGGATCCATGGGAGTATCTAATAGTTTAGCTACCAACGACCTAGTGTCACTTAGCAAGTCCTACACCGTAAAATCTCAATACCAAGAAAATAGTGCAGAGTAGTCTAATCCTTGATTTGAAATTTAGTTTGAAGCTGTTGAATTATTGAGTAAAATGGAAGACCTAATGACAATGATAGGTCTCTCCCTCTATTTATAATATATGTCGAGTTTGTACCAATAGCCAAAATACCCTTACGAACTCACACTTACTAACATAACACTAACACATACTAATAATGCTAAATGACCAAAATGACTATTAAGACTCCCCCTCAAGCTCGAGCATAGATATCATATGCCCCTAGCTGGTTACAAATAAATTTAACCCAAGGACCCTTGAGGCTTTTGTGAATAAATCAGCCAGCTGCAAATCGGACTTCACACAAGTGTTGTAATGAGATTCTGCACAAGTTTCTCCTGAACAAAGTGGAAATCAACTTCAATGTGTTCTATCCGCTTTTGGTAGACCAAATTCGAGGCAATATGAATAGCATCTTGGTTATCACACATCAACTCCATAGGCCAAGAATGTAAATAACCTAGTTCTTCAACCAAAAAATTTCACATGCAGTGTGAGCCATGGCCCTTTACTTTGATTTAGCACTCGCACTGGCCGCCGCAATTTGTTTGTAACTCTTCCAAGAAACCAAATTACCCCCAAGAAAGGTACAATATCCGATTGTAAATCTTCTATTAGAAGGTGACCCAACCCAATCTACATCTATATATCATTGAACATAAGTTTGACCTCGTTTCTAATATAAGAGACCTTTCTACGTGCACCTTTGAGATATCTCAATATGGGAATTATTGAATCCTATTGACTTGTTCTCGAGAACCAAGAAATTGACTCACAACACTTATTGTGAAAGATATATTTGGTCCAGTGATTGTGATATTATTCAAATTTCCAACAAGTTTCTAGTACCGTCCTAGGTCAGGCAACAAATCACCCATAGATTGCACTAACTTATTGTTAAGATACAGGGGTGTATCAACGTCTTGGATCCTAACAATCCAGTCTCATCTAGAAGATCAAGAACATACTTTCTTTATAACAAGATGATTCCTGTCTAGGATCTCGGTACTTCTATGCTCAAGAAGTATTTTAATGGTCCCAGATATTCGGTCTGAAACTTAGTTTGTAGGAAATGCTTTAGGCCCTAGATACCTTGATCATCATTTTCGACAATAACAATATCATCTACATACATAATAAGGAATATCGGGTTGAATGGAGTACGATGATAAAATGTAGAGTGATCTACTGCACACTATTTCAGTCCAAACTCAAGTGCTACAGTAGTAAAGCAACCAAACCATTTTGCAACTGCTATAAGCCATAGAACATCCATGAGTGTCTCACAACTGAGGTGAGAAGGATAAAAAACCAAGAAAACCGTAAACAACTCTCAAACCAAGGGAAAAAAATCCTCTACTTTAAGGGTTAATGAGGAAGAGAAAAAATAGAGGAAGAGAAGGCTGTCACTACGTTAGATTGATCAGATTCAGAGAAACATGGGTATGATACCATGTTGTAAATCTAAAATAAATTGAAGAGTTTGAAGGAAATACGGATTGTACGGTTAGAGATGAAGAGAAGAAGAGAAGAAGAAAAAAGAAATTGGCTGTTTTTGGGAGCTTTTTGCACAGCTCTAGGTCTGCTTCTTCTGTATTAGTAAGAATAAGTTTTTAAGAATACCCCCACTCAAACAAATTACTAATTCTCTTTTGAGAGCTTTCTTCCTCCCCCCCACCCTCCCTTTTTGTTCTCTTTTCTCATCTTGCTTTAAGAATCTCTTGTTCTCTCCTTGGTTGTAGTTTTTCTCCTATTTCTTGATATATTTGTTTTCTTATAAAAGGATTTCAAAAGGGATTTTTATGATTTACCAAACTAGATCTATGAACAATTGAGCTTCAAAATATGGAAATTGTACAATGGGCTCTAAAATTAAATCAGCATTGTGCAGCCGGGCTTGAAACTTTTGGCCAAAAGTAACGTGCTTCTACGAGGTTTTTTTTTTTTGTTATTGTTTTCTATTTGAATACATGAAAAGTTTGTTATGATTCTACAGTGTTGGGTGAACTTGAACTTTGTGTTCATTCGTTATCAATACCACCACATAATGGAACTTCTGGTTCTTGACGGTTGTGCTAGGAAACAATTTGGTTGTGTTTCTTATATTTTTGAAGACATTGAAAGAATCAATTGCCAAGTCAAAGCATTGGATTAAATAAGTAAATCACTTAAGAGGAGAATGAGCCTCTAAGAGACTAAGTGGGTAGGAAAGAAAGTTAGAGAAATTGAAAAATGAGGATTTAAACTTTAATACATTAGAAAAGAAAAACATAAGTGGGGTGGGAATGATTGTAGACAAAGACCTAAAAGATAATGTGGTAGATGTTAAAAGAATAGCCCAAGAGATAATGAATGTCATAAGTGTGTTTGCTTCCCAACCAGACAAAATAGAAAAACATATGAGACAATTTTGGGAAGATATGGATAACATTATACAAGGTATACTTGAAGCTTGGGAAAACTTTCGTAAAGGTTATTTGAATGGCTACATAGGGAAGGACAATAAAGGATATGAGAGGATAGATGGAGGCAATGGGTATGGTGATAAAAAATGAGTATTGTGGTACAATTTTAGCCAGATCTGACAACCTTGTTATAATGAATACCTACTTTAAGAAAAGAGAAGAACTCTTAATAACCTTCAAGAGTGGAAAAAATAGAATTCCAATAGATCTTTTTCCTTAACTAGGAAGAGAGATCGTTGATCTCCTACGGATTGTAATGTTATCCTAGGCAAAAGTGTGACCATACAACATAAGATTGGTAGTAATAGATATTTGTACCAAAATAGAGAAAGATCAACATATATCAATGCAAGAGGATTAGGTGGTGGAGTGTGAAGAAAAAATTAGTAAAATTTGAAGATAAAATAATCAAAGACATTGAGTGGACAATAGGGAATAAGGTAGATATGGACACTTTGTGGAATAGAATGGCTAATAGTATTAAAAAATAGCAAAAGAGATCTTTGGTCAATCCAAAGGAATATTCTCAGGCAGCAAAGACAGTTGGTGGAGGGATCAAGATGTCCAAAAATCTGTAAAAACAAAAAGAATATGTTATAAAACCTGGAAAAATTGTAGAAATGTAAAAATTTGGTATAGTATAATGAGGCAAACGAGACCATTAATGAAGCTAAACATAGAGCTTATGATAATTTATATGTTAGATTAGACACAAAAGAAGGGGAAAGTGCAAGGATTTTGGCAATGAAAAATGTCTAAAAGAAGAGAATGATAATGCCTTGGTTAAAGAAGAAGAAAAAAATGAGAGGTGGCAAAGATACTCTAGTAAGGTTTTTAATGAAAACCAAGTTGAAAGCTTAAAACCACTAGTGACAATTGAGGAAAAGATTAAAAATGTGAGATTTATTCGCATAATTACTCACTAAAGTTGAGATGGCTGTAAAAATTGAAAAAATGAAAAGTAGGAAACCTATAAGACCAAATGACATCCTAATTGAAGCTTAGAAATGTCTGGGAGATAAAGGAAGTATATGGTTCACTAATCTATTCAACACTATTATAAAAGCCAAGAAAATGTCAGAGGAATGGAGGAAAAGCACATTAATACCTATATACCAAAACAAAAATTATATTAAAAAATGTAATAATTGTTGTAGAATTAAACTTAAGTCATACAATGAAACTTTGGGAAATGGTATTTGAACGAAGAATAAGAATATCAACAATGGTCTTTGAGACTCAATTTGGTTTTATGCTTAGGAGACCAACAACAAAAGTTATCCATCTTCAAAGAAGGTTAATGGAAAAGTTAAGGGAAAAGAAAAGTGACTTACATATGGTTTTTATCAACTTAGAGAAAGCTTATGATAGAGTATGTAGGTAAGTTCTTTGGTGGGTCCTAGAAAGGTTATCTATTTTAGAGAAATCTTATGATAGAATACGCACATGCT
Source organism: Malania oleifera (assembly GCF_029873635.1). Classification (NCBI taxonomy): domain Eukaryota; kingdom Viridiplantae; phylum Streptophyta; class Magnoliopsida; order Santalales; family Ximeniaceae; genus Malania; species Malania oleifera. The sequence continues at coordinate 46,395,584 of NC_080425.1, forward strand.
CCACAACACGTGCTAGAAAGTTCTTATGATAGAGTTGGTTACCAAGAGGTCTTAGGTTCTAGTCCTCTTGCCTGCGCTTATTTTGTGGTGTAAAAAAATATTATATTCCCTATAATGTGTGTTTTTTATTGTGTAATTTGTGTGTTTATCTTTCCACATGCTATCAGGCTGCAAGTCTGGGGGAGTGTTAAAGCTTGATATACATTGTTGGCCCACAACCTAAAAGCTTAAGCTTTTAGGTAAAATGGTAATCTAACAATCTTGAAAAACTAGAAAAGTAAAGTAAAAGTTCTATACTTCTTTGGGAAACTTAAAAATGCAAAATGGAAAATGTTTTCCAAAAATAAACGGAGCCCTTACTTTCTTTGGATGAATTGTAACACTGTTGTGTATTAGCTTTTATAGAACCTGCTCGGGCAGCTAATGAACTTGTCTTCACCCTCCGTCTGCCTTTCTCATATTACAAGTATCCTTTACAGTGAATATGCAACATTAAACTTTAACTGAGTTATGACTTCTACTTTTTTGTTTTTCTGCAGATGATGCTATTCGGTGGAATATTTGGTTGCTTATCCCCCATTCTATCAATTTCAGCTTTTTTGAGCTATAAATCACCATTTGTTTATCCAAAAGATGAGGTCCTCCTGTAATTTGATTTGCATCTTTTTTAATTATATAACCACTGACAGAAATTCTATCTCTGAGAAAATTGTGTGGTTGTAATCCAGAAGCAAAATGTTGAAAAAGCAAAGGTTGATTTATTAAATGATAACCAACATGGTACAAGTCATTCAGACATTCTTGACAAGCAATCTGATCACTTAGTAATGATGAATGCATACAATAAATGGGAGAAGATATTGCACAAGGTTAGTCCAATTATTTTGAGTAAATTGTTGGATTGTTTTGGGAGCTGGGATTTGAGACCTTCGATTTGGATTTGTATGGATTTAGAAAAGATTAATATAAAATTATATCGAGTTTTGTGCAAATTTTCACAAATCCAAAACCAAGGACTGAAATCTATGTTCCCAAACACAGCCTAAGTCATTAAGTCTTTCAAGCTCTCTTATTTTGCCGCTGCAGTGTTTTTTTCAGATTTTCCTACATTACCTGACATTATGCACTACAATACCCATGACTGTCTTGCCTTTCTTCCTTGAAAAAAAAAAAGAAAAAGAAAAAGGAATGAATAACTGATTCATTGTTCCTCTTCCATTTTGTGCTTTGTTAATCAGTTGTGCTATAACTCACCAGAGATGAATTTGACAGTTGTTGACATGCTAACCAAGCTGTTAAATTTTGATTTCGACTTAAATTTCGAAGCTCCAAAAGTACGGAAATTTCGACGGAAATTTCATTTTTGATTTGAAAAAATAACGGAAATTATTAGTGAAGCATGAAATTCTTTGTGAAACTTTAGAAATGGTTAACAAACATAATAATATATTCTTAGGACTAATATATTACAAATTAAATACATATATGTTTTATATGAGGTGGAAAAGTTGTAAAATAGTATGTGTATCAAACATATTTGTAAGATAATGTACATTAAACATATTTAGTTAATACAAATGAAATTCATAAATCATTTAAATAAGATTTATTATACAAATAATGATAATTTAGACATGAATGGTTAAATAAAATGTTAGTGTAAGTTTATTTTTTCATAAAATTTCAAAAGCACTTGTAGTTATTTTTTGTTTCGATAAAATAAATAAAATAAATTAAGATAGAACTTTCACTTCACTCCTAAATTTCTTATTTGAATTCAGATGGAATTTCATCGTATAGTTAAAATTTTGACAAGCTTCGCTGAATTTTGAGATTTTGATAAATTTCGGATGATTTGATGATATTTCAACGGAAATTATGCAAGACGGAAATCGACTGCCATTTTGATTTCGAGGGTGATAGAAAGCGGAAATTTCGCCAATTTTGTGAATTTTAAGACCATGATGCCAACATAAATTTTAAGCATAAACTATCAATAAAGCACGTGACATGGTGCTATTTTTGTCACTCTGAAAGTCCTACTGACTCTAGCTGGTGGAATTTTATTTTTGCAGAAAGGTGTTAAAGCTGCACAGCATTTCTGCAATTCATATTTTTTAAGTGGCCCAGTTATGTACATGATAAGGTTTAGTTTTTATTCTCTAAACATTATGTCATTTAGAATCAAGTGACATGGTATGTTATTGCTTGATGTGATTTTCTTCTTCATGTAATTTTATTTATTTTTTTCTAAATTTGAAATCTTACATCAAACCGGCACCAATAGCAATTTCTGAATCTTTTGTATTCTTCGTGCACATAGCTGTAGAAAATGAACAAGAAGTTGTCAAATACGTGAACTGTTAAGAGTGATATGAGTTTCTATTTGCGTTCATAATTCAACCAGTAAAATTGCATACGCCTTACTTTCAAAATTTAGATGCAATACAATTCTGACATTTGACATTCATATTTAACACGTCCATGTGATTTGTTGTCACTGTACATGTCTGAATCTGTGGGAAAGGAAATCTGGCTTGGCAAGGTATTTCTACTAATAAAGAAATGAAAAAAGCCTTGTCCTTGATCCCTCTCACCATCTTTTGGATTTCATTGAGAGAAAGAAATGGTGTCATGAAGAAACTTCTATTCCTCCCACTATCCTCAAGGATAGATGGCTTTCTACTCTTTCTTCCTGTTTTACTGGGCAGTACATGCTGGACGCTCCTTTAGTTTTTTATCTTTTGGATTAACTGTTTCACTTTTGATTAATCTCTTTTTGTTTTCTTTGCACGTTTCTTGTTTGTAATTGGGTGGCACCCCCTTGGTGCCCCTTCTATTGAATTCTCCTTTTTCCAGTTGAAAAAAATTTGATTTGCTGGCAGTACAGTACTGAAACATTAAGCTCAGTGAGTGCTCCTTCCCAACTACTTTACTCCACCCCGTTGATTTAAATTTTCCACAAATTGTGTTCTTCACCACCTTTTGTTAGAAGAGAGTATGTTATTTTGATAATTAGGTTGTGTTAATGGGGGTATTTTTATCCTTAAGACTTTATTAGTGTTAAAATATTAGTAACATATAATAAGGCAGACCTGGACCTGTACATAGGGCTCTATTAGACTGCTGCTCAGTTTTTCATCTCTTTTTCTCTTCTTCTCCTCTTCTATTCTCTCCTTCTCTTCTTATTTTCTCCATATTTACAGTGTGTGGTATCAGAGCATTAATCTGTTTCAAATTGATTTATCTGAATTGTTTTTGATACTCTGTTTTTTGTTTTTTTTGTTTTTATCCTCCCCTAATCAGCCCTCAAATCTGATTTTCTGGTCTGTTTGAGAGTCATTTAAGGACACCCCTCCTCTGGCTTTGGCTGTGCAGCATACCGATTGCTGGTTGGTTTCAATTAGTTTGAATAAATTTTTAAAACTTTCGAAAAAAGAAACCTCAATTATTTTTATTTTTTGATTGAAAAGAAACTTATATTAATAAGAGAAGAATTTACAAGAGGAGAACAAGATATCTCCCAAGGAAAATATGGAACAAACCATAAAAAAAAGGAACTAAAACCTACATGAAAAAGAGAATCAACAAACACCACGTTCCTCCAGTCTCTTTGAATCTCCTGGAAACTATTTCATCTGAAAAACCCAAATCCAACACACCGCAGTGATGCTAGAAACTAGATTTTATTCCAGACCAGCTCTCAAATTAATTTTCCTCGAGAATATCCATGCATGATGTTCCATCCATAACCCCCATAAAACTGCAAATAAACCACACCTGCATAAGGCTGCCCTACCCTTCCTTCTACCAAAACCTGTAAAAGAAATGGCTAGCAAGTCTTCCACCGATGCAGAACATAACCAACCTTCTCCCACAATACCAACAGCTTATTCCAAATTATTGTTGTCAGTAATACACCTTTAATGCCCAAGGCTGTCATGTACCTATTCATATGTTAGCCCAGAAAATGAATGGACAATACAGAATTTTCTCTCCCATTTTATTTTGAACTCTATTCTTGGAATTTCCTAAGAGTGACTTGATGATTTATATCCTCCACTGTATTTCTGCAAATGAGAATTTACTTTGCCTCCAGTCTCTCTCTCTTTCTCTCTGCCTCCCCCATCCCCTTTGAATATCTGTGGGATTAGTCATTCTTCCACAAATTCCCAAGCTAACTTACTGACCCCATTGACTATTTGTGCCACACACGTTATGTGTTGCATTCCATCCAAAAGAAAAAGACTCCACTGTGTCATTGTCATCTGGGTGTTATCATCAATTAAGTGGAAAATCCCAATCCATGCAACTGTTATCTTCTAGATTTCCATTTTGGTATCTCTACAGGGTTGTGGTTGCCTACAGGTATGTCCATTTGGGCTTCCACAACTTCGTGCCACTGGAGTGCCTAAACCACTCATGCCAATTCTTCTTGCTTTGCACCTCAGCCATCTCTCCCTTATTTTCTTTTTACACTGCAACATCTTGCATGCCCAGCCACCACATAATTTAGAATCTTTCACTGTAGTACCACTTAGCCCCAACTGAGAACACAAACTGATGTTTTGTTAATAAATTTTGACAAAACTGCCACAACAGTCTCCATAAGAGGGATTTTTTTTTTTTTTTTTTCTACAGAAATCTGTAGAAAACCCTCTAGTCTTGTGTTCACTTAAAGACTTAGACTAAACCCAATTGGAAAAAATAGAATGGAAGTCCTTGAAAGAATAACATGCTTGTGTCAGTCTTGAATATGTGCTATTGCTACTTTGTGATGATATAGATTCCTTCCAAAACCATTACGAGAAGATATCTTGGAAGTTCCTTGATTCACATTTCTATCATCCGCTATAGTACCCTGTCGTAGTATAATGGCCTGGCTATTACAGTCTGCTGCACACTGTTATGCCCCCAGATTCGTTGTCAATTGCGTAAAACTTTTTGACTATCAAAATAGTGAATAAAACACTCAAAATTAAGGTTAAATTAATTGAAAGTAAAAAACCAATCTTGTGTGTTGGAGAGCAGAATTCATATTTTACAATTTTTTTCTTCTAGTAGAAAATTACATTTTTTTACCATATGCCCAAGGTCTTAAATTTCGATTTCGAGTCAAATTTCGAAGCTGCAAAAGTATGGAAATTTCAACGGAAATTTCAATTTTGATTTAAAAAAATAACGGAAATCAGTAGTAAAACATGGAATTCTTTGTGAAATTTTAGAAATGGTTAACAAACATAATAATGTAAGTTTTAGGACTAATATATTACAAGTTAAATACATCTATTTTGTGTATGAGGTGGAAAATTTGTAATATAGTATGTGTCTCAAACATATTTGTAAGATAATGTACGGTAAACATATTCGACTAATACAAGTGAAATTCATAAATCATTTAAATGTTATTTATTTTACAAATAATGATAATTAAGGAGCAGGGGTGTGTTTTAGGTAGTTGACAGCCAGCATAAACTTTGTCAAAACATATTATCATGAATTCTTATCAAGTTCGCCTAGGTCAAGGGAATAGACCGGGTCAATATGAAAGGGAAAGGATTAATAAGTTAGCACAAGAAACTAAGATTAGATTAGCAACTTGGAATATAGGGACTTGTACGGGAAAAAAGTATGGAGATAATGGAAATAATGTTTAGAAGGAAAATTAACTTAATCTGCCTTTAAGAGACAAAATAGGTAGGAGAGAAAGCTAGAGAAATTGAAAAATCGGGATTTAAACTAAGGTTCATTGGTAAAGAGAAACATAAAAATGGGGTGAGTATTATTATAGAAAAATACCTAAAAGATAATGTTGTAGATGTTAAAAAATGAGGGACATGATCATTAAAATCAGTATAACTTTAGGCCGGGAGATAGTGAATGTCATTAGTGCATATGCTCCCCAAATAGGCTTAGCAGAAAATCTTAAAAGACAATTTTGGGAAGATATGAATAATATTTTGCAAGGGATACCAATATTTGAAAAGACATGCTGATTTGAATGGTCACATTGGAAAGGATAATTTAGGATATAAGAGGATACATGGAGGCCATGGATATGGAGATAAAAATGAGGCTGGTGATATAATATTAGATTTTGTGATGTCTTATGATTTGGTTATATTGAATAATAGCTTTATAAAAAGAGAAGAACATTTAATAACCTTCAAGAGTGGTGTATAATAAAAGCCAAATAGATTTCTTCTTAACTAAGAATGGGGATTGTCTATCTTGTAAGGATTGTAAAGGTATTCTAGGTGAAAGTTGGCTACACAACATAGAGTCTTAGTATTAGATATACATATTAAAAATTGGAAGAGTAACATAATTTTGAAGAGAAATAGATGGTGGAACTTGAAGATGGATAATATAGTAATTTCAAAGATAAAATGAAGAAAGAATGTGATTAAATAGTAAGGGATAAGGTTGATGCAAATACTATTTGGAATAAAATGACAAATTCTATCATAAATATATCAAAAGAGGTTTTAGGTGAGTCCAAAGGAAGATACTCGGGTAGTAAAGAAAGTTGGTGGTGGGATCAAGAAGTCCTAAAAGCCGTTAAGGAAAAAAGTAATTACTATAAATTATGGCAAAATTGTAGATATATAAAAAATTTTGAAAAGTATAAAGAAGAGAGAAAAATGCAAAAAGGACTATTAGTGAAGCTAAACATAGAGCTTATGATACTTTATATACTAAACTAGATATAGAAGGAGAAAAAGATATTTATAAACTTGCTAGAGCTAGAGAAAGAAAATGCAAAGATTTAGGTGATGTAAAATGTATAAAGGGCGATATTGATAATGCCTTAATTATAGAAGAAGACATAAAAGAGAGTTGGTAGACATACTTTGACAAGTGTTTTAGTGAAAACCAAAATTAAAGATTGAACTTGGAAGTGACAAATGAGGAGAAGACTAAAAATACGACGTTTATTCGCAAAATTAGAGTCCTTGAAGTTAAGATGGCATTAAAAAAATGAAAAGTGGGAATCTATAGGACCAAATAAAATACCAATTGAATTTTGAAAATGTTTAGGAAATAAAGGAATTATTTGGTTAACTAATCTATTCAACACTATTATAAAAACCAAGAAAATGCCGGAAGAATGGAGAAAAGAAGTACATTAGTAGTACCTTTGTACAAAAACAAAGGCGATATTCAAAACTGTAATAACTATCGTGGTATTAATACCTATTGTGATCACTTGTGATGATGATTGTGGCATCCATGACCTAAAGTTTTTTCTATAGAGTAAGTTTCAGATCAAAGACTTAGGACCATTGAATTACTTCTTGGGTATAGAAGTATCGAGATCTTGTACGGGAACTATCTTGTCATGGAGGAAATATGTTCTTGATCTTTTAGGTGAGAGGTGGCTGTTGGGATCCAAACCTGTTGATGCTCCCACGGATCCCAATAGTAAGTTAATGCCAGATATGGGTGATTTGTTGCCTAACCCAGGTCGGTACCAAAGACTTGTTGGAAAGTTGAATTATCTCACTGTCACTCGACCAGATATATCCTTCTTAACAAGTGTTGTGAGTTTGTTTTTCGATTGCCCAAGAACAAGCCACTGGCGTGCTATAATTCGTATTTTTAGATATCTCAAAGGTGCACGAGGGAGAGGTCTCTTATATTAGGATCGCGGTCACACTCATATTTAGGGATATATAGATGCAGATTGGACTGTATCACCATCCAATCGAAGATCCACAACCGGGTATTGTATCTTTGTCAGTGGTAATTTGGTGTCTTGGAAAATTAGTAACAAGTTGTGGTTGCCAAGTCAAGTGCTAAGTCAGAGTATAGGGCTATGGTGCACACTACACGTGAATTGCTTTAGCTGAAGAACATGTTGAAAGAACTAGGTTTTCCACATTCTCAGCCTATGGAGTTGATGTGTGATAATCGAGCTGCTATTCATATTGCCTCCAATCCTGTCTTTGATGAGCAGACAAAGCACATTGAAGTTGATTGCCACTTTTATTCACGAGAAACTTCTATAGAAGCTCATTATGAATGCTCATGTGAAGTCTGAGTTTCAGCTTGCTGATTTGTTCACTAAAGCCTTGAGAGGTGCTCATGTGAAATTCATTTATAACAAGCTAGGAGCATATATAGCTTGAGGGAGAGTGTTAATGGTTATTTAGTGTTTTAGCATTATTATTATTATTATTATTATTATTATTGTGCGTTAGAGTTTTGTTAGTAATAAATTTGAGTTAGTGAGGATATTATGGTCACTCCAATTAAATTTACATATGTTATAAATAGAGGGAGAGACCTATCATTGAGTTTAGCTCTTCCATTTTACCCAATTACTTAACAATCACTAGAGCACAAAGCAGGAAGCTCAAATGTGTCTTGGTAAGGTGTCAAATTATTCACTTTAAAAGCTGGGCTAATGATGATGTGAGTAGTCAATTCACATAAGTATGCCCTGGGTCAAAGTTTCTTAAAGATGGAGACATGCCTATGGCTTGGAGCTTTTTAAAGGAATTTTTGGGGAGCAGGTCTACTTTGAACCATGACACTACCACCTACATTAATTTCTCCGGCCCTAGGGTGCACAGGTGCAGCAAGTTTTCATATAACCTCAGCATGCAACTTACTGAGGTGAAGAATGAAATCCTTAGCTGGCTCTAAAATACAAGAATCTGGTGGCAAAGCAACAAAATCAATGGGTGGATGGGGCTTGTAACCAAATACAAGAAAGGACTCGTACCCATGGACCTATCAACTGAACTATTACACGCACACTCAACAGTGGTGACACTATTTCTCAATTTCTTGTTTCTCTCCCACTAACACCTTAGTAAATCACCTAGACTACGATTCACAACTTCAGTCTGACTATTATTTGTATTTACTTCTTTATTAATTTGTTTTTGTCTTCCCCCCGCCACCCCCAAAATAAGTTTCACACATTTTCCAAAATGTCTTGCAAAAGTAATTTATAACGTGATATCCCTGAGACACTACGGAAGTTGGGACAATTTTGCCACATGAGATTCATTAGAAGTTGTATAACATGGGATGAAATGTGCCATCTTGGAAACCTATCAACAACTAAAAATATGGAGTCATTCTCTAGGCAACTGTATGGAGTCTGAGAACATGATCCATACTTAGGTCTCTCCCAAGGTATTTGTGTCAATGAAAAGGGGGGTTCAAGGGCAAGTGTTTTGTTTCCTAGATTTGGCTATATACAGCACTGAGACACTATTTTAGCGGCATCGTCCTCATAAAAGAAGAATAAAACTTGTCCTCATTTAAGGCAATGATTTTATCCCTTCCCAACTAATGGCTACCCCACCCGCATGTGATTCCCAAACTAAGCAATCTTAAAAAGAGTGCAGGAATGCATAAACAAGTATCTACAAACCCTCTACTTTGGCCCTTTCACACCTTCTGAAAAACGAACTGAAAATCCCACAAGAAAAATACACTTCCTTTAAGCAATCAAATCCAACGACAAGTAGAAACAGCCAAAAATCTCGTGGCTGAAACCAATTTCCCTCGATTTTAGAAGATGCCAAAGAGACTTGCAGTTTCTCATACGAATGTCACCAACACGTGGGGCATGTGCGCTGCCAAGTGATGGTAGATTGAGTAGTACTGAATTTGTTAATGGTGGCAGCTTGTCAAAATTACTCCGGCCAGGTGGGAAACTGAAGGGGTTTGTGGCTAGAAAATATCCTGGTGGCCTGTGGGGCCTTCCTGGTGATTGGACAGCAATGAAAATTCAGGGTAAGTCCTTTTGGTGGTGTCTGTTTTTGATGGTAATGCAGGTGCAGGGAAATGATGTCCGGAATTTAGTGTTCAGATTCGAGGGCCACAGCTGTAATTTTCTTGAAAGTTGCAGGTTGATGGCTACCGACCTCCAATTTTTTTTGAATTGCTGTATGTAAATTATTGAAATTCTCTGATTTGAAGCAATGCTGGCAACAATTGAAGTGAGTACAATACAGCTATGGGATAACAACTGTGGCAGTTAAGTGATGGAAGAGCGGCTACGGACTGCAACAAGGAAGACTGAAAGTGAATCAACTTTTTTCTCTGGTGCCAAATTGATGTAGGACAGTGAGAGAAATAGAAAGAAAGAATTAAGGGAGAGAAATAGAAAAATGAGGGGAAGGAAGAACAAGAGAGGAAAAGACAGAAACTGCAGAATAGAAGGAAATTGGAGATGGGCAGGAAATAGAACAGATCAGAGACAGAAACAGAAAGGGGAGAAGTGCAAAGAAGAAGGAAGAACAGAGGGGGAGGGCTGCACAAGAGAAAGAGAGGGAAACTCGGAAGCAGTTCTGAATTTCAAATGTGACGCAGCACACAAAGTACTTGCACCTGCATCTAACTAGAAAACATAATTACATATTAAGCCCAACATAACAGGAAGTTGCACAACACAAACAAAAGTCTAATACAAGCATAGTTTCCTAAACATTTGCGAAAATAAGTATGCTGAAAGGCAGCAGAAATGATGTAGGCAGTCCTCCATTAATAGTGCATTGTGCATCTCCATTTCTCACCCATCATTTGTCTGCAGGAAATAATGATTTTGTTTCTTTATTTTTGATATCTGATGTTTTTGTCATCTTGGGATTTCCATTTTCATAGAACTCTCAATGATGGGGAGGTGGAGAGCCTCACTCCTTTGTTACTTTTGTTCAAGGCCTGTCGTCCTCTCAAAAGTGGCGATGTTTGGTCGTGGGTTTTGGATTCTTTGTGTGTTTATTCTTTCAAATTATTTTATGATAATTTCACCAGTGCTTATTTCCTTGCTGCTCTTTGGAAGTATTTGGAAGGCTAAGGTTCCCTCTAAATTCTAGGTGTTTATTTGGTTCGTTGTTCTTAATAGTTAATACAGAGTAGGAGACCTGCAAAGGCATTATGACAGAGGGATTGATTTTACAGCCTTTGAAACAGTTCTATGAACGCATAGATTTAAGAAATTAGGGATTTTCCATTAGTTAAGTGATATTTATTTATATAGTAATTTTAATTACTTTGGGGTTATTTTGTAATTTTTTATTGTTTTGGGGTTGTTTTGAATTTTTTAATAGCTAGATCTTTTGAGTTTCTTAGTTGCCTATAAATACAGGTGTACGATGTAAGATTAAGGAGATGATTAATTGAGTTTCACATTAATTTCTCTCCTACAGCACCCTCTCTCTTTCTTCTTCTTCTTCTTTACCTGCAGATGTGTGTTCTTTATGTTTTGTTAGTTCCCCTCTTTGCATTATGCTTTAGCTTCGAGAACTTGGATTAAGTTATTGGTCTATTTGGAGAATTGGGTCTGCCTGAGTCGGGGGAGGATTTGTTGGCCACATCCTTTTCAGGGTTTGGTAGTTGTAGAGATGCCTCTGCATTGTGGAGATGGTACAGTTTTGGCTGTGATGTGAGCAATTTGGATGGAACAGAATGCGCACATATTTATGAGGATTGAGGAAGAAGTTGATTTCTCCTTTCATGGGATAAGATTCATTTTTGGCCTCACTTTGATCTTTTGCCGCTGGCTGCTAGGAAGGAGAGTGCTTTTTAGATCTACAATGGGATTGGCGAGCTTTGTTAGTCCAATTGTTTTTTTTTTCACTTTTCTTTAGTTTTTTTATTTAATAGGACCTTTTATTGTCCTTACTGTATATTTGCTCTTTTCTAATGAAATTCTCTTGTGAAAAGGTAATAAAAAAGTTCAGTTTGATGTATGTCAAGGAATATGTTGAGGTTTATTACAAATAGGCTTTCTTTGAGTTCACTATATATTTCCAGTTTTCTTACTTTGTGGTCTGATGTTTTAGAGACATGAGAATACAATTTGGTATGCTGCTCGCAGACATTGGAGTCATCAATCTTCCAAAGAATAATCAGGTTTTTTATTTCTATTGAATGAATTTTTATGATTTTGTGAGTATTATTTTATTTTTAATGTGCACTTTTTCTTGTGCTGTACAGTATCAAAGAATTTTAGTAATGTTGTATGTACTGCACACACTTACAGGGAGAAGGGGAGCTATTTATTCTGATATCTTTTAACAAAGATAATCTGTACGCTTGTTTTGGCACAGTGAAGGTAATAAATTGAGAATCCCCTGGGCAGTAACTAAAAATAAATATGTTGAAGGAATCAAACTAGCACAAGGAAAGAAAATAGAGAAGCATAGGAGGCACAAGGGAAATGATAGGACCATGTAAACAATAAAATTATTCTTGAGAACAAAGATGCTACAATATCCTACCCTATTATCAGTCTCAAGCTACAATATGCATATCACCCATACCTAGCTTGGAACAGACTGTTATAACATTCTCAAGCGAAACCTTGACTAGATATATACATTGTTGGTCCACTGCCTAATTGGTTAAGCTTTTATATAAAGTGGTGATCTAACATGGTAGAACCATGGTCGCCACAAGGACATGGGTCCAATTCTTTTCATCTGTGTGTACGATCCTTTTGATTAAACTCTCTTATTTCCCATAATGGCTGGTATTCATTATTTTTTTACCCTTACATGCAATTGGGTTGCATGTGTGGATGAGTGTGATATAATACAAAGGTTTAGTGAATGTAACACCTAACTGGCCAGATTAATTTACTGAAGCAATGTCTAAATACTACATAGTACAACATGTCTAACAAAGGGACAATCAACCTCAGTATATTTAGAGCTTTACTGATACGCAGGATTACTGGCAATGTAGATGGTAGCCAAATCACAATACATATATGAAAACTAAGATGTAGTCCCAAAAGGGGGGGGGGGGGTGAATTGGATTTTAAAAAAAAATTTCTCTTAATTCCTTTTAAGACTTCTTAACCTCTTTTATTTCTTTTAACCAATTCTTGACTTGTGTGTTTAATTTATCAATCACACAAGAACTTAGTTCTTTTTATACAATCCACAACACTATTGCTTAAACAATCAAGTAACCAATCAAACAATCAAGTAACCAATTAATCAACCAAACCAATTATCCAATCAAACAAAATATCCAAACCAAAATATAAGGTACAAGATTTCAGCTTTTGTTTGTATGCAGCCCTGTGGTTAATGCAACCCTTTGATAATGAATTAGTTTTCTCAAAGTAATTTTCAACAAAACATTCACACTCTTCCCAAAATTCAAAATTCAAATAAACTCTTAGTTAATTTATCTGTGGGTGTTAACCAATTAACGTACTCTCTTACAGTTTCCGCAAAGTATGGTTTAACCAACGTACTCCCTTTCGGTTTCCACAACCCAAATCAAAATTAGACTAAGTTTACTTGATTTCCAAATATACGTAGTATATATGATTAAAAATTAAATCATCCATGCAATTTATATGTGCCGAAAATAAAGAGTAAGGGAAAGAAAGAGTGAGATTGGGATTTTTACGAGGTTCGGCTTGTACCCAGCCTACATCCTCGCCTTTGGCAAACTACCAAAGGATTCACTAAAACTAGGTCCTTTGCCGGGCGGAACAACACCGTTTGCACACTTCTTCAGTAGGCTAGAGCCCGCCTCTCCGGACGATATACCCTCATTCGGTCACTTTTTCAATTAGGCTAGAGCAGCACCTCTCTAAGCGATATCCCCTCGCTTAGCCAACGATCCGAACACCTTGAATCGTCCAAGAACTACAAAAGATATGAAGTAATTTCTGCTTACAATAACACTCTAAAAACAGAGTAGATTAGTACAATTTCAGCTTTAGGTACTTTAACAATTTAAATACCAATAAGAAATAGAATTGAAGCTCAAGTGTAGAATTCACCAAGGGTTCCTTTGTGATTTGAGAAAACTCAGTATGAGAACCTTAGGTTGGTGTTTCAGCAGCAATTCAGAAGATTTCCCTCCAGCAAGAGTATGAGCAATATGAAACTTTGAGAGAGATTGAAAGATTTGATGCAAGTATGTTGTGTGATTGCTTGTGTATAAATTTCTTGGGATTAAGGTACTATTTATGGGCTTCTTAGAACTAGTTTCCTTGTTCCCCAAGTTTACTTGGAGTGTCCTCCAAGTTTTTATAACGTTCATAATTGAAAAACCAATTTTTGAAATTTTCTGTTGGAGTTTAAAAAATCAAATCTCGTGGAGTCAGTCGGCTGACCAGGCGATTGGGTAGTATATTTCCACAAGGTCAGTCGGCTGGACAGGCGGCTGACACTCTTCTGTCTTCGAGAAATTAAAATCAGGAAATTGTCAGTCGGCTGGCGTGAGACACTTCAAAATGGGTCAGTCGGCTGGGTGTTTTCAGTTCATCGAGTTTGGGCAGTTAACTTTGCTGTAGGTTTTCTGTCAGTCGGCTGACCAGTCATTTTTCTGATTTTTCATTTTTGGTTTTCAAATTTAATTTTGCTCTCTTGTTTTGGTCTTTCATAAAACATTTTCTGAGGTTTTAAAATAGGTCTCTAAGTCCATGTATTTCCCCTAAAGAGTTGCAACAATATTTCAAAAGATATTTAAATATTAAAGCACTTACATAAAGACTTCTAAGCCATTTGTCATTCTTAAACACTTAAGTCTTCATGCTTTGGTCTTCTTCTCATCTTCAAGCTTTAAGATACTTGGAGCTTTTCATCGAGTTCTCTTTAATATCCATGCTCTCATGATCTTCAAGTTTTAATATATCATCCATGCCTTTAAGTATTCTTTAAGGTTCATATGATCATGTTCCTTTGGAATATAAGCTTGAATTGATCCTTGTAAGTACTTGACCTTACTTTTACATATGTGAGATATGAAATATCATCACTCAATCAAATATGTTAAGTTCCACTTGTTTGTTAACATCAAAATAGGATGTTAAGCCTTGTAAGGCCAACAATATACATAGGTATCCTAAGAGAACAGGCTCCTAAGTAAACAACTTAAGCTACATCCAAGCCACAGTTCTCCATTTCTTGCTTCTCTAGGTTACAATATTTTAATGCTTTTATCTAAGGGTATGTCCGGACAAAGTATTTTGTTTGAGGAAAGGAAAGGGAAAAGAAAATAAGAAACTTATTTTCCATTATATTTTATCTCAATATTGATTACTATTAAAAGTAAAAATTTATTCTTATATCTTTTAAAATTAAGAAAATCAGATGGTAATGATGTCTAAATTCAAAATTTTGTTCAGAAATTTGCTATATATTTTATTTTCTTTCTCACTTTCCTTGATACCCAAAGATGAAAAAAGTTGGTTCCTTCAAATTTTCCTTTCTCTTCCCTAATATTTTCCAAGTTCCAAATGGACCCTAAGGGATTTTCTCTCTCACCTCTGTCATTCTCGATCCTTGTGCCTGGCATGAGTGATGCCAGAGGGTTTTGGCATTTGCTGCTCAATGGATTTGTCAAAATATTTCCTCGATTTTTGTTCAACCAAATAATTTTTCTTGTCAAAAGCAATTTAGAATATAGGTATTAGGTGGTACACGTCAATGAAAGGTAGAAAGTTTTCTTGAATTTCATTTGA
This sequence comes from Malania oleifera, assembly GCF_029873635.1. Taxonomy (NCBI): domain Eukaryota; kingdom Viridiplantae; phylum Streptophyta; class Magnoliopsida; order Santalales; family Ximeniaceae; genus Malania; species Malania oleifera. Next base: position 46,411,038 of record NC_080425.1, read on the forward strand.
TTTTGCAGGTAAATAGTATTCCATCTTTGTTCTTGTGAGTTTAAAGGGAGATCAGTGAAGACACTTTGCAGAGGCATTCTAGTTGATAGTGGTTTTTAGGGTCTGGCTGTGCTTGCATAGAGGAAAGGAAGCTTCCTGCTGCATTTAGAAATATGTTCAGGTTCATGGGCCAGATCAACCTGGGAAGCTAAACTCTCAATTTTAAGGCCATGGATTAGCTGACCAACAAGGTCAGTTTATAAAATGTTCTTAGTTTAATTAACTCAGGATTGGTCCACGGATTAGATGGGATAAACTTAATGGAGTCAGTTTGTCTGAGATTCATCATGTTGCTAACCCAAAGGGAAGAGGTGATCAGTTGTTTTAAATCAGCAATAGCAAGAAGCATATTTCTAGAAATGAGATGGAAAAAATAATTCCAGTATAGATGATTTGAAATAGGAAGTAGAAGACTTTATTTGATTAGTAAACGATGGGGATTCTGTTTGACAATGAAAGATTGTGTAGGTTCTCAGGCTGCAAAGGATGAGATGAAGGCTGAGGTTCAATTGTGAAAGGTTAATAGTGGATCTCATAAAATTGAGAAGCAACGTTTTTTGGCTGGACCATGTTGGCATGAGATACGTAAAATATTTGAGAAACTTATGTCTGCAATCCAAAAGTTTTCAAATGGCATGATGATAGGGGCTTCTCTTTGGTGGGAAGCTCCACAACTGGAATTGGGTCTAGGGAAAGAGCTAGTGGTGAAAAATTCTTGGGGAAGAAGAAATGGGGAGATGGGTCAAAGTGGTTGAAGGATTTTGATAGTGATTTTGCATTTGATGCTGGTCTTTTATGGGATGAATTTCAAGAAAAGTTGGATTGTGAATTGGTATCTTCTGTGTCCAAGGAAAATATTGTCACATGGCAAAAGTCTGCTATTGTTGATCTTAAAGGACTGGAAAGGATTCCTAGTTTTGAGAGTGAAAGAGTTAATAATAATGCTGAAAGTGGTAGGCTGAGGAAATGGTGGGTTGGTTCCTGATCAAGATTGTATTTACCCTACTAGTGAGGAGGATTTGGCTGTCCAATGTCTCATGGATGAGATGGAAGTGTTTGTCCAGATTCTGAGCATAAGTTGGGTTGGACTTCTGCAAGCGCAAGTTGATAAAAGTACAAAGAGAATTAACCAATCTGAAGTGTTTAATAATTTGATATGGAAGAGGAATGAATAGGGTTCTCTTACGTTATTTATTTTTTTTTTAAATTTCTTATTGTTACTGCAGTATGTTAGCAAGCATAAGTAAGCAAGTTATCATGGTTATTATGAGTGTATGAGACATTATAAATAGAGATGGAGACCTATTACTGTGCTTTCACCAACCCTAAAGTACTCATCTCCATTGAACCAAACTACCTCAAGCAGTCACCGAAAAATTGCTGGATCAGATCAGGACAACAAGATTCTTTTAACTTTTTGGAAAACCAACACAACTCATCTTCACAAACATTGATCATCTACGAATCCCTAAAAAATGATTGCAGTCGTGTTCCCGTGCATCAGTGCTTGAGGCTTCATGTTCTTGCTTTGATTTGACTTTTAATGGCTAGATTCATCCTGCAGATCATGATGTCGAGTTGGTTGATGTGTTTAGCCCAAAATTCCATCTTTTTTGGGTTGTTTGTTTGTAAACGGATCGCCTGCACTTTGTTAGTGAATCTTTCATGCCCTCAGTGATTGTTCGTGGTAGCTAAGGTCTTTGGTGTTGGAACAGTTGTTTTGTCATTGTGTGCATAATTCAGTTATTTTTGTCTTGTTGGCAGGATTGTGTAAATTCAAATGACTGCAGTACATTGTTTCCTCTATTTATATTATACCCAAGTACATCATAATGACCATAATACCCTTACTGTAAAGTAATAATACTAAATAACCAATGGCACTCCCTCACAAGCTAGATCACAGATATCATATGCTCTTGGGTTGTTACAACTTGATTTAACCTGAGCACCCCCTAAACCATTAGGGAATAGATCATCAAGTTGGTGTTAGAATTTCACTTGAGTGGTTTCAACAAGCTTCTACAAAAATTCTTCACAAACTAAATGAAAGCCTAACTTCACTATGCTTCATTCTCCTGTGGAAGATTGAATTGAAGGCAAGGCTGTGGAAACCCAAGTTCTTCCCACTAGTTCTTCAGCCAAACCCATTCAAATGTAATGTGTTCCATGGAGCTCTAATATGACTCAACACTTAGGTACACCTGCATAACCTTGAATATGAGTATGACTCAATCTTGATACAAGAAGCCTATTCCCACTGCACCTTTGAGGTATGGCAAATTATTAATAACAGGATTTTAGTGGTTTGTTTGTGGAGAGTCTGGGAATTGGCTCACGACAATTGTTGCAAAAGGTGTGTGATCATGTGACTGAGAGGTAGTTTAACTTCCAGACAAGTTTCCAATATTTTAAATCATTATTAGGAGAACATTACACAATCTTCTTCATTTTCCTATTTCAAAATCTCACATGTGACGAAAGATTGTTTTTCATTTTAAACTCCTTATACCTAGGCCAATGTACTCAAGATAATCATGCATCTCTTTTAAAGCATTATATGAATCTTCATACTAGGTTTTTTTTATCATGAGATGAATTGCATACCTCATCTTTTCCCTCAATAACCATGAGGCAATGATTTCCTATTCCTACTTCATTGTCAGAATCTAAATTGGAATCTGAATGACATGGAGTGGTCCTACATCCCCACCAATAGGTGTTGCTTGAGCCCAACTTGCAGTATGATGCAGCGCAGTCCCACTACCCCCTAATTCCTGCAAGCTCCTAGCTATGAGTGATGATTCTAAACCCAACCAATGTTGTGAATTGTTCATCCGTTGTTAATTAACAAGATTTTGATAATAAGTTAAAAATATCCTGATGGATAAATACTGTCCATAATATATTTCAGATGAGCGTTTCATTTTGCCCAAATTCATGTGGTAATCTAATTATAAGCAGTTTATTTGTCAATAGCTACAAGTAAAATAATAGATATGCTGTTATTCTATTCTACTTATATTAAGTGTTATTTTAGGGGAAGTAAACGACAGCTTCCTTCCCATTCTACCTCTAGATTTTACTTTGTTAGAGGCAGATATGCTAGAATGAATTGCCCCAAACCATATAAAATTGTTTCAAACGTGCCACAAAGCTATGGGAGCAAAAGAAGCTTAAATGTTGACTTTAAGAGAGGCAGATAGTCCTCCACTGTTAACGTTGTATAGACCTTTAAAAAATGATTGTACGATTGCAAGCTAGTTTATATCACAACTGCAAGTACATGTCAAAGCATTACAATCTTCAGTTAATTATGCCATCCTTGAACCAGGAAAGCAATGGTATGATATGCTCAATCATGAAACTTTGATTTTCTGTTATCTAATCTAGATAAATTTGTTGCACATCCAGGATTAATATGTATTTGAACGTATGTGTCGTATTTTAACTATGATTTCCTGCTGCATCAACCTTCACTGAATTTTTTCCCATCCTTATGAAACTCTGGTATCAACCACTCATTCATCCTTGTACTACACACACACACACACAGACACATACTGTTTTTTGTTTGACAGTATTTCGCCGTCTATATTTTTCTTGTCTGCCTGGTACATGTTTTGCAATTAATAATGTTATTGTCGTTTAGAATGCTGAATTACTCCCTTAATGTTTCTAGTAAGTTTTTTAATCCCCTCAGAGGGGTAGTTAGCATGCTTTTCCTAGTTCTTGAAGCTTTGGTTTCATTTACTGTGCTTACAATTAATTTTCTTGTAGCCCCATCTTATATGTGTCAAGGCAATTAGATTAACAGACTTCTGATCAAATAAACCTTTTTTGGTTTGTTTTGCATTTAGTTTGCACATCTGTTATCAAGTGTGTATGTGTATATCAAGTGTGTTAAATTGCAGAGTCTAAATTATTGCTCAATATATATCTGCTTATGTGTTATCCAGTTTGTAGATGTGCATGTATGCGCCTCTACAAATTCCACTGAAAATAATTTTTTGCTTGTGAGTTGGGTAACTACTAAAGGCTTTCATTTGAAGATTCCTTTTGGTAAAAGTTCAGTATAGATTTTAATAAGATGCTACACTGTGTTTGTCATCATATTCAGTGTTTGGTCTCTATGAACATCTTCAGTTACTATTTCAATATTGGTTTTCTCTGCAGTGAAAAGTATTTTTTCTGAATGTTATTATATTACTTCCTGGATTCCTTTCTTCATGTGGCCAAAAACTTTTGCTTTACAAATTCCTCAGGTATTTAACAAGAATGTAATCTATTTGATTCAGATTGAGGAGAAGAAAAGGAAAGAGACTCTTGACTCTTGGTTTTCAGATAAATCGCAACCATTCAATTTGTATTCGGATCATTCTTCAATTGTTAAGGTAGTACCAACATTGGGTTTTTTAATGTAATGCACTTGATATGTCAAATTATGCTCTTTAATCGATAAAATGCTAGCTTTCAATTAGGTATGCTTAAGTACTCTGTTAATCCTTATTTCATTCCAGAATTCTTATTACTAGAATTACTTATGCCTCTCAATGGCATTGGTTTTTGGAATTCCAAGTCAAACTTCAATGTATTTATACATTATAGTTTCTCGAATTAGGTAATCTTTGAAGGTATAAAGTAAGATCTTTGTGCTTTCTCACAACTAACATGACTTATTGGGCATTAAGTCTGAACAATATATGCTTCTACGCTATACTGGCATACTGTGTAGAAATGTGGATATATTAAGCAAACTTAAAATACTTTTTTACATTGACTATTTGTATGCTGAGCTTTTTAAAATACCCTTGCTATATATGCATATCACATTACCTATAATATTTCCGCATGCTCATCCCATAAAAATTGAAACCTCACTGCCCTTTACATTTCTCATCTATCTTATATAGAGATTTCTTGGTTGTCTAGAACATATAAACATAGTTGTGCCTATTTTTATCATTCTTGGATTCATATTGTGATCAATTTTTGTAATTAACATTACAAGACATACAATGAACCTATTTTTTAAACCAAAATCCTCTTTATTCAGTAAAAGAATGAATGATACAAAAAAGTAACAAAACAAAAATCAAAATTTCTTGTAGAACTGAGAAATGAGTATGTTTCACAAGCCAAACTCACACTATGTGAAGGGCATAACCAGTTGCAGCACAAGCTAACTAGTCAATTGAAAGTAAACCATGGATTCTTCACATGAACAAATTTACAAACATTTAATAGAAAGTGTGTTAAGTGGTGAGCAAACATAAAGTAAATGCAAAATCAAGTGGTAAACTGTAAAGTAAATCAATTTATTTTATTACACCTTCGTGGGCAACATGTGATTAGCAAGGGATGTAAGTAGGCTAAACGCATTTACAAAAGCTAGTGAATCATAGAAAAATTAATGAACGCTCACCCTCCCTTAACGAGCTTTCTTGCTAATCGTAGTTTAGCACTCGAAGAGATCTTACACACTAACCCAATTTTCTCAAAGGCATTACTCTATTTAAGAATAAACCATGCACTAGTATTTGCATGATGGTTACCCACTCAATGTGCACAATACAAGCTATCGTAGTTGGGTCTGAAACAGTGGGATTTGCTTTGTTTTTTGATTCATTGATCTAATTCCTTCCATTTATTAAAATACCAAGCTGTTGGACATATGTTTTGCTCAAAGATCTAATCTTTGTTTAACCATTGCACTTGTGGTAATTCGTCAATTGTTGTTCGGTGTTAGTAACAGTCATTGGTGACTTTCTTGGAGCAGTGACAGTGCTCATAAGCTGTTTTTGTGAGGCTATGGCAGTGTTAATATAAGCTAGTTGGTGATTTCTCCATGGTAGTTTCAGTGGTTCACTTCTCCAATTGTTGCAATGCTGTGAGTTGCTTTCTTGGGGCTGTGTTTGAGTTTCTTGGTGCTGTGGCAGTCATTTACTGATTTATTTGTGACTTGGTCAGGGTTGGTTACCTTGCTTGTGGTTGTTCCGATTGTTCCAACAATTAATCTTATGGTCATTGGTCTGAGTTTTCGAATGTTGGGATGGAGTTTGCAAATGCCAAAAGTATGGTTCCTTCACTAATCACTTGTTTGAGTGAACTGCATACTGTGGCTATATTAGAGGAGTATTCAAGGTTTCTACAATATCAATCATCTTAATAAGCATCTTCTCACATTGCGTCTTTTGCCCAGTTGGGTAATCCTACAGTCAGTATGTCATTTAATACTCTCCCTAGTCCTTGCGTTGTCTATTCTGCTGTCACTGACCATATAATAAGTGCAACCAACATCTTTTCTAATCTCCAGTGTCCTAAAAATCTACCTCAAGTTACCCTTGGTGATGGCTCCACTATTTCTGTTAAGAGGATAGGAAAAGTAAATCCTACTCCTTCCATCTCTCTTTCTTTTGCTTTATGCATTCCTAAATCGCTTTTCAATCTCATGTTAGTTAATAAGCTTACAAAGTCACTAAATTGTTTTGTCACGTTCTTTCTTGATTTTTTGTGTTTATTGAGGATTTGAGGACGAGGAAGACAATTTCCACAGGACGTGAGGCTCGTGGACTTTACTACTTTGAGTCGCCTTCTCTACCCATTGCTTGCACAGTCGCAGCTACACCACTTCAAATACATTGTCGCTTTGGTCATTCGTCCTTGGACAAGTTGAAATAGTTGGCTCCTACATTATGTGTCTAATCTTGAGTGTGAGTCTTGTCAATTGGGCAAGCATCATCGTGTTCCCTTTGCTTCTTGGGTCGACAAACGAGTGGTTAGTCCCTTCGTGCTAGTTCATTCCGATATTTGGGGTCCTAGTCGCGTCACATCAAAGTTGGGGTTTCGGTACTTTGTTGCATTTTTTGATGACTACTCTAGGATGTCTGGGTTATAGTTAATGAAAGATCATTCCGAGGAGTTTGATATCTTTTGTGTCCAAATAAGGAATTTTATTTGATATGCTAATCAGGATACTTCCTAGTGATAATGCTAAGGAGTACTTCAGTAGCCAATTCAACACTTATTGGACTAGCTCTGGTATGATCCATCAATCCTCTTGTGCCCACACTCAACAAAATGGATTTGTAGAGCGGAAAAAAAGACGTATTCTTGAAGTCACTTGTACCCTATTGTATCAAATGAATGTTCCCAAAGTTTTTTGGATTGATGCTGTGCTCACAGCTTGCTCCCTCAATAAAATGTCAATCTATGTCCTTGGCGGCAAAATCCCATATTCAATTATTTTCCCTAATGCTCCTCTGTTCTCCCTTCCTCCTTGTATATTTAGTTGTGTGCCCTTTGTCCATCAATTAACTCCACGAATGGATAAGTTGGATCCTCGTGCTATCAAATGTATTTGTTTGGCCTATTCTTATACTCAAAAAGGATATCGATGTTATAGTGCTACTTTACATCAATTTTTTGTCTCTGCTAATGTCACCTTCTTTGAGTCTACACCATACTACTTCGATTCCTTAAGTTCTGTTGACCTTAATGAGTCTCTTCCTCTGCCTTGCCTTTCAGATCCAAACATAGTATCTTTGCCCAATCCTCCTATATCATCATCCAATTTGAGTCCTTCTCGTCAGTTAGATCATCCAAATTTGCAAGTATACACACGGCGACTCATGGGGGAAATTGCCTCCTTCAGCTTCTACTGCTGTGCCTCTAGTTCCTTCGTCGGATGATCTTATTTCCTATGATGTTAATCCTCTTATAGTTGTTTGAAAAGGTAAATGCACTTGTACCTAACAACCAATCTCTAATTTTGTTTGTTATGATTTCTTGTCACCCTCTTATAACTCTTTTGTTAGTAGTTTATCTTTTGGTTCTCTTGCAAAATCTATTTCTGAAGCCCTATCCCATTTTGAGTGGAGGATAACAATGGTTGAAGGGATGCGTGCACTACATGATAATGATACTTAGGATTTGGTACCTCTTCCTCTTGATAAGTTTGTGGTTGGTTGTTACTGGGTGTACACTGTGAAAGTCAATCTTGATGGTTTTGTGGCTCATTTGACGGACCGCCTTGTTTCTAAGGGACATACTCAGGTGTATGGTTTGGATTATTCAGACACATTCCCTCCGGTCGCTAAACTTGCCTCACTACGTTTTCATTTCTTTAGCTACCACTTGTCATTGACGTCTACATCAGTTAGATGTGAAGAATGTTTTCCTACATGGTGATCTTCATAAGGAGGTATATATGGAGCAACCACCTGTGTTTGTTGCTCAGAGGGAGTTAGACTCAGTATGTCGACTTTTGAAATCATTGTATGGATTAAAACAATCTCCAAGGGCATGGTTTGGTCATTTTAGTGTTGCAGTGCTTGAGTTTGGCCTTCATCAGTGTGCAGTAGATCATTCTATTTTTTATCGTCATACTCCATCTAGTAGGATTTTGCTTATTGTGTATGTGGATGACATTGTGATCATTGGTGATGATGATCGAGGCATCCAAGGCCTAAAGTTTGTCGTACAAAGTAAGTTTCAGACCAAGGAATTTGGACCATTGAAGTTATTTTGGGTATAGAAGTAGCGAGATCTCGTACAAGAACTGTATTGTCACAAAGAAAGTATGTTCTTGATCTTTCAAATGAAACGGGTTTGTTGGGATCCAAACCCAATATACACCCATGGATCCCAATAGTAAGTTTGCGAGATATGGGTGATTTTTTTGTTTGACCCAGGTCGGTATAGGAGACTTGTTGGAAAGTTAAATTATCTCACAGTCACCTGACCAGATATATCCTCCGCAACAAGTGTTGTGGGTCAGTTTCTCGATTCCCCGAGAACAAGTCGTTGGGATGCAGTAATTCGCATTTTGAGATATCTCAAAGGTGCATCGGGGAGAGGTCTTTTATATCAAGATCAAGGTCACACTCATATTCAAGGATATACAGGTCCACATTTGGCCGAGTCACCTTCCGACCGAAGATCCAAAACTGGGCATTGTATTTTTGCCTGTGGTAATTTGGTGTTTGGGAAAAGTGAGAAACAAACTGTGGTGACTAGGTCAAATGCTGTGTTAGAATATAGGGCTCTGGTGCACAATACATATGAACTTGTTTGGCTGAAGAACAAGTTGAAAGAAATAGGTTTTCCACATTCTCAACCTATGGAGTTGATGTGTGATAATCGAGCTACTATTCATATTGCCTCCAACCGTGTCTTCCATGAGTAAGCAAAGCACATTGAAGTTGATTGTCATTTAATTTGAGAGAAACTTGTACAGAAGCTCATTACAACCACTCATGTGAAATCTGAGTTTCAGCTTGCTGATTTGTTCACTGAAGCCTTGGTAGGTGCTCATGTGAAAATTATTTGTAACAAACTAGGAGCATATGATATATTTGCTCCAGCTTAAGGGGAAACATTATTTGTTATTTAGTCATTTATCATTATTATTAACCATTAGAGTTTGGTTTGTAATAAGTTAGTAAGGGTATTATGGTCATTCATATTGTACTTGACATATAATATAAATATAGGGAGAGACATGTGATTGAGCTTAGGTCTTCCATTTTACCAAATTATTCAACAGTAGCTTATCTCAAAGACTCAAAACAAATAATGCCCTTATTTTACGTTTTGTCTTATTCATTTAACACCTTTACCATTGTGAGTTATAATTTAACCTTGACTAGAGCTACTTGCACTGGAAGCCTAAATAAACACAAATAATAATGGAGTAAAAGAAAGACAAACATAACTCTGACTAATCTAACTTTCTATATATTAAGAAAGCATCGCTGCACCCGTCCAACTTCCTAAGAACCTTCTCTGGTCCACTAGATCTGGAAAAGAAATGTTATATCATGCTTAATTTACAATTAACTACTACTACTCTGATAAAATTTCCATTTATAAGGTTAAGTGCATGGATATAATTAATATGGGCGGAGCTTGAAGCTTCTCAGCCGCAGGAACAGGGCCTCCTAAAAAGGAATGAGTTCGCAATTACTACCACAAGAAAGCCGCCCCCAACTCACGTACCGCTATATATTCTTGGATTCTAGGGGAGAATTCACAACATTTTTTTTGGCATTCCTTTCTATTGATGAAGAGGGGACCTCGTGCTCTTCAAGAAATGAAGGCAAAGCCCACCCACCCACCAACCCCCCCCCCCCGGCGCCGGCGCGGAGCCTGAGTTTACTGGGGATCTTGGAGGGGCTTCCACCACCGCCCCTTAGAGATAGGGGCGCAACAAAAAGTCTTCAGAAAAGGAGCCAGAGGCCTCAGTCTCATCCAGATTTGGAGAAGAAAATTTAAAAAAAAAAAAGTTCACTAGAAAAAATCTACTACAATACACATGATAAATTTACTAATATGGCTTACCTTGGATAGTTCTAATAAATTTACTATTATTCATTATTTTATCATCTCCATGCATGTTATATTATGCTTTATCTCTGAGCATAGACAGTTACAATGTGATTAAAATGGCATGATGTACAGTATAGATACCTAGCATTGTGTACTGGATACATTTGGTCTTATGTGAAGTCTTTTGTTCCTCATTTGTTTTTACATTGAGACGTTCAAGTGCTAAAAGTGTTGGTGTATGCACAATTGTGAGAATTGAGAACCTTCATCTAAAACTGACTTTCAATTTGAGTTTTGTAAATTTTTGCATTTATATACAAATAAATGTTCAAGGTACATTACAGGCAATATTATGTGCCGGCTTATATCCCAATCTGGCAGCTACTGAAGAGGGAATTACTGGAGCAGCTCTTGGTGGCCTCAAACAATCTGCTTCTCCTGCAACAAAGGGTTGCCCAGCATGGTATGATGGAAGAAGAGAAGTTCATATACATCCTTCTTCTATCAATAGTAACTTAAAATCCTTTCGATACCCATTTCTTGCCTTCCTTGAAAAGGTTTGCACTCTTTTAGCTGCATTATCCTATCAAACATTGTGGCTTACTATGTTATTGTTCAGACACACAACTTGTATTATGACTATATTTTAACATGTTGTTTCCTTATTAATGTTTTGTTCTGTAACTTTTGCGGGGGCTGTCCACTTCCACCCCATCCCACCCACAAATATTTTGTTTCTGCATGATTGTCAATATACATGTGGGAAAACGTGTTTAATGACTTGTATTCTATACGTGTATAGTTAGCTATTTTAGGAAAAATTTTGCAACAGCCTGTAATCCTAGAATTAGGCTGATTTGGTTAGTTTTCTATTCTGTTAGAATATCCCATAAATCATGGGATCTGATATAACCTAGTTAATTTTCCTTTTCTACTGCTAGGGTTGATGTATATAGCTAACGTTTTGTGTATTATTCAAAAGTATGAAGAAAATTCTTCCACGAAGTGTTTCTCAGTTTGTGTCTTTCAGTTTGTGTCATGGTATCAGAGCCTAAAGCTCTTTTCTGGGATTAAAAGCCTCTTCACACAGGCCTTCATTGCCGAGACCATACTGCTGCTTCTTTGTACCGTGTTTTACCCTGTTTTTTAGTTCAAAAACAGAGTATTTTTGCACTTTTTATGTTCAGCCTTCATTGCTGAAATTTCTTATTGCAGTTTCCGTTATTATTTCTACCTTTGCCAGTCTTCATTGCTGGTGGTTTCCATTTCGGGTGATCGGCCTTAATCGCCAAGAGATCATTGTTCGTGAAGAATGTCGGAGGTTCCAGAGATGACTGCTACAGCACAATTAGAGGAGATTGTTCGATCCCAACAACCCAGGGAATTGCAAAATATCCAGGCAGCATATAGGCCGAATGGAAAAAACTATCTCAAATGGTCTCAACTTGTCCGCACCGTGTTGAAGGGAACAGGATAGATCAGCCATCTCATGGGTACGAGGCCGAAACCAGGAGATCCTTGTTTTGAAGCATGGGATGAAGAAGATTCCATGATTATGGCGTGGCTGTGGAATTCTACGATTTCTGATATTAGTGATTCATGTATGTTCTTGGCTACAACCAAGGATATTTGGGATGCGATTCAGCAGACATACTCAAAATCTATAGATGCGGCTCAAGTATATGAGGTGAAGGTGAAGACGATTGCAGCAAAACAAGGGTATAAATCTGTTACTGAATATGCCAACGAATCGAAATCTTTGTGGCAAGAACTTGATCATTAAAAAGCGATAAAAACCAAGTGTCTTGAAGATGCCATTGTACTAAAGGATTTCATCGAGCAAGATAGATTCTTTGATTTTCTTGTTGGACTTAATCCAGAATTTGATCCAGTGAGGATTCAAATTCTCGGCAAGCAAGAAGTTCCGTGTTTAATGAGGTGGTGGCACTGATCCAAGGCGAGGAAAAAAGAAGAGGTCTGATGCTTGAACCACAGAACACGGACAGCTCAACTATGGTGGCTAGTGGTGGCAAAAATTCAGTCACAAATGTGGAATGAGCACTAGTTTTTGAAAATGGGAGACCTGGTCAGCCAAAGGCATAGAATCGTGATGACAAGGACAACTTGTGGTGCACTTATTGTAAGAAGGCACGCCATACTCGTGAACAATGTTGGAAATGTCATGGAAAACCTCCAAGCCGAGAGTGGGGACAGAAAGGAGAGCAGCCAAGGAACAATGGTCAAGCTCATGTTGCTGCGGTACAGCAAAATGAAGCAGCACCATAGGAGTTAGGCGGTCTCAACCAAAAGGTCGAGAGGGTGAGATCTCTTATTGGCAATCTCGACAAACCTTTGGGTACTTGCTCATTGGTATATTTAGGTGAGTTTCCTACCTCTATTGGATTGAATGTCTCGGGTGATACCTTTGCCGGCTCCTGGGTTATGGACTCAGGAGCTACTGACCATATGACCCGCTCACCGAATGGTTTTTTCACATATTTGCCATGCCCAAGCAATAGGAAAATAGCCACAGCCGATGGTTCCTTGACCACTGTAGCAGGGTGTAGGAGATGTCAAAATAGGTCCATCACTAATTTTAAAAAATCTTCTCCATGTTCCTAGATTATCCACAAACCTTGTCTCTATTCAAAAACTCACTCAAGATTTATGTTGCAATGTGGTTTTTCATCATAGTTGTTGTGTATTTTAGGATGAGGATTCAGAGAGGATGATTGGACATGCTAGAGAACGGGATGGACTCTACTACCTCGAAGCACCGAGTCAGTCAAGCATTACCAATGGCAAATTATCTCACTCTTTTGTTTCTGAGCATTTTTCGTCCAATAAAGAGAAAGTTTTGCTTCACCCTTGCCAACTTGGACGTCCGTCATTTAGAGTCATTAAAAGTATGTTTCCTTCTTTATTTAAAGGTTTAAATGTTGAGAATTTTCATTGTGAAGTGTGTGAACTTGCTAAACACAAACGTGTATCTTTTCCAGTTAGTAATAAAAGAAGTTCTATTCCTTTTTTATCTCATTCACGGTGATATTTGGGGTCCTTCTAATATTCCTAATGTTTCCGGGGCATGATGGTTTGTTTCATTCATTGATGATTGTACTCGTGTTACTTGGCTTTTCATGCTCAAACATAAATCCGGTGTCAGTACTGTTCTCCCAAATTTTTGTTTTATGGTTTAAATTAATTTGGGGTCGATATCAAAAGGTTTAGATCGGATAATGCTAGGGATTATTTCAATCAAGTCCTGACTCCATACTTTTAGAAGGAAGAGATAGTACACGAGTCATCTTGTGTCAATACTCCATAGAAAAACGGTATAGCAGAAAGGAAAAATGGTCACCTTCTTGAGTCAACCCGAGCTTTCATGTTCCAGAAAAATGTGCCTAAATTCTTTTAGGGAGAAGCAGTTCTTACAGCCGCTCATCTTATAAATCGTTTGCCTTCTAGACTCTTGGGATTCAAAAGTCTAGTGGAAATGCTCTCAACATACTATCCTTACCTACACATTACAAATAATCTTGTTCTTAGGATATTCGGGTGCGTGTTATTTGTTCATATTCATTGTCAAAGTAGGGGAAAGCTAGATCCGAGGGCATTAAAATGTGTCTTTGTGGGTTATTCTTCGACTCAAATCAGGTATAAATGTTATCATCGTCCATCTAAGAATTTCTAAGTCTCAGTGGATGTTACTTTCAATGAACAAGAGTCCTATTTCACCATTCCTTATCTTCAGAGGGGGAGTTCAATAATGGAAGATATGGATAGGGAGGATAGGGATGTTTTACTTGATCTGCTGTCACTTCCCGTATCTAAACCAATTTCTTATACCCCTGTGCCAAATCTTGTGTTTGAGTCCGTGTCGGAGCTTGTGCCAAATCGTATGTCCAAACCTGTGCCCGAATGTCCCCAGAAAAAAACTGATTCTGCTCTTGAGAATGTGAGATTTGGCATAGTGTTTTCAAGGAGGAAGGCGGCTGTCCCTGAATCTATGCAAGTCCGAGACTCCAACTTGGAACCTGAGAATGAGGTAACCATTTCTAACCCTTTTTTGCAAGCTGAAACCAAACCTCAAGTTAATGACCAAGATCTTCCCATTGCTTTTAGAAAAGGAACTAGAGAGTGCACAAAACAACCTTTATATACTCTCTCACATTTCTTGTCCTTCAAAAATTTTTCGCCACCATCCTTCCTTGTTAGCTTAAACACCATTGTCATCCCTACCACCTTATTCAAGGCTTTATCCAATGAGAAATGGAAACAAGCTATGAATATGAAGATGGAGGCGTTGGGAAAAAAACAAAACCTGGGAGTTGATGAAATTGCCAGCAAGAAAGAAACCCGTGGGGTGTAATTGGGTTTACATTGTGAAGTATAGAGCAGATGGATCAATAGAGAGATACCAGGCAAGGTTAGTGGCCAAAGGTTATTCTCAAATCTATGGAATTGACTACCTATAGACTTTTGCTCTAGTTGCAAAGATGAAGACTGTTAGAATCTTGTTGTCTCTAGCAGTTTGATTTCAAGAATGCATTTTTGCATAGAGAGCTAGAGGAAGAAATTTATATGGAAGTCCCGCCAGGTTATGGGATAATTTGGCTGCTCATATTGTGTGCAAACTGAATAAAGCCTTGTACGGTCTTAAACAATCGTCACGAGTATGGTTTGGAAGGTTTGCAAGAGTTATGATGGCCATGGGATATAGACAGAGCTAGGGAGATCATACATTGTTCATTAAACACTCACCTTCAAGGGGAGTCACAACCCTCTTGGTATATGTCGATGATATAATAGTGACAGGGGATGATGATAAGGAGCGACAGTTTTTTAGTTAGTGTTTGGCTAAGGAGTTTGAGATCAAGATCAAGGCGTTAGGGAGGCCGAAATATTTTCTTGGGATCGAGGTGGTTCACTCTAGACAGAGCATTTTAATATCTCAGTAAAAGTATGTTACGGATCTCCTCAACGAAACCGGCAAGATAGCGTGCAAACCAACATATACTAATAGATCCTAACCTTGACTTGGAAAGGCGAAGGAGGATGCTGCACTAGATAAATAAATGTACCAATGCCTGGTAGGAAGACTCATTTATCTGTCTCACACATGATCGAATATAGCTTATGCAGTGAGTGTGATTAGTCAATTTATGCATAGCCTAAAGGAAGTCCATCTGCAGGCAGCTCACCAAGTGTTACAATACCTCAAAGGGACACCAGGAAAAGGTATTCTTTTTAAAAGGAACGGAAGCTGAGTTCTTGAGGCATACACGGATGCCAATTATGCTGGGTCGATTGTTGATAGGAGGTTGACCTCTGGATATTGCACCTTTCTTGGTGAAAATCGTGAGATGTGGAGGAGTAAGAAACAAAATGTGGTGGCTTGGTCTTGTGCAAAGGAAGAATTCCGAACAATGGCTCAGGGTGTATGTGAACTACTTTGGTTGAAAATTATCTTAGAAGATATGAAGATTAAGTGGGATGGTCCGATGAGATTCTGTTGTGATAATAAGTCCACAATCAGCATAGCTCATAATCCGATACAGTATGGTCGAACAAAGCACATTGAAATTGATAGACACTTCATCAAAGAAAAGTTGGAGAGTGGATTGATTTGTACACCTTATGTGTCTACACATGGCCAACTTGTTGATGTACTTACCAAGGGGTTAAGTAGTTCAATGTTTCAGAGTATTGTATCCAAGTTGGGAATGGAAAATACCTATTCGCCAGCTTGAGGGGGAGTGTGTGAAAACGTGTTTAATGACTTGTATTCTATACGTGTATAGTTAGCTATTTTAGGAAATTTTGTAACAACCTGTATTCCTAGAATTAGGTTGATTTGGTTAGTTTCATATTCTGTTAGAATATCCCATAAATCATGGGATCTGATATAACCTAGTTTATTTTACTTTTCTGCTGCTAGGGTTGATATATATAGCTAACATTTTGTGTATTATTCGAAAGTATGAAGAAAATTCTTCCACGAAGTGTTTCTCAGTTTGTGTCAATGCATCACTAAAGATTGCAATTTCTATAATGATTGATTCATTCTCATCAAAGTCAGTTTGAGTTGAAGGAGAGGGATCAAATCTTGATAGTATTAAAATTTCAAGTCCATTAGAACGTTTTTTTTTTTTTTGTTAGAACAAATTAAGCTCCATATATTATCAAAAGCTGGAATCTAGCTAGTTAGCCATATAACAGATGATGTTTGACTATACAACATATCAAGACTGGGGTCACACTCATATTTAGGGATGTACAGATGTAGATTGGTTCGGGTCATCATTGGATCGAAGATCCACAACCAGCTATTGTATCTTTCTCAATTGTAATTTAGTTTCTTGGAACTGTAAGAAACTGACTGTGTTGGCCAGGTCAAGTGATAAGTTAGAATACAAGGTTATGGTGCACGCTACATATGAACTTGTTTGACTGAAGAACATGTTGAAAGAACTAGGTTTTCCACATCCTCAGTCTACGGAGTTGATGTGTGATAATCAAGCTACTATTTATATTGCCTCCAACCTTGTCTTCCATGAGCCGTTAAAGCACATTGAAGTTGATTGCATTTATTCAATAGAAACTTGTACAGAAGCTCATTACAACCATTCATGCGAAGTCTGAGTTTCAACTTGCAGATTTCTTTTAACCTAGCCCTAGTGTTGGAGAAGTTCTTTTATGAAAATTCCTGTGTCTCGAGGTTTTTTATGTTTTTCTCAAAAATTGAACATATGAACAACAATAGAGGAAGTCGATAAAGGATATAACACTTTGAGTTATTCCACTTGATACAAATGAGTAGAGTACATGGCCATTTATAGGCTTCACTTAGAGCCTAGTACATGTATGATGTATCATACATCTCCCAATTTAAAAGGCCTTTCATATACTTGAACCAAAGACAATGAATATACATCAAGTTTTATTTATTTATATATTTAATTTCCAGCACAAGAGAGCCAAAAAATTTTCTTGGTGTCCCAAAGCCATGGCTGTTGAGTCCAGCAATTCATGAACTTAAAAGGGAAGTTAGTCCCTCCTCTAAAATCAGCAGTGTATAAACATCTGAGGGTTGGGCAGTGATCAAACACTGCAAAGGGAAGCAACTCAAGCTTTAGCTTAGGAAAAACTTTTGAGAACAATTGTGGGAATCCAGGAAACTATCCAATTCTATTGAAACGAATCCATCTTCCCTTTTATTGGACCAAGAAGGGGTCAATAAAAAAGGAGGTCATCTAGTCCAGTCATGAACATGTATCCTGGAAATCTTCCATACCAGCTAAATTGGGAGCAAAAATTGAACTTGAGCTTTCTAACATGGTTTTTATCATGTTCTAGACCCAAAATAAACCGACGTTCATCATCAATGCATATTAAATTCCCCTTTCCTTATTAGAGCATATACACACACATAAATCCAAAAGTTAGGGTAAGCAGCCATATTTGCTCTAACACTTGTGTATTGAACATTTTGAGCCACTTCAATGATGTTAAGCACCTAAGTGTCATATCCCAATCATATTTTATTACAAGAAGTCTCATTTCCATGGGTATGAATAAAAAATTGACTTCCAAATTTAAAGCTAAGGAAATCCTTGCAAAGTTAATTGGCTTTTGTTCACTGGAAAATTCAAAGCTTTGGTTTTGATCAACCTTATGACTTCTTTCAGTTTCCTCTTCTTTCAAACCACTCTTGTGTCATCATTTGGATTGAGTATTAGGATATTCATCTCTATTAGAGTAACACGTTACCTGAAAGCTTAAGTTGTTAGGTTGTGGGCCAACAATGTATATCAAGCCTTAGCACTCCCCCAAACTTGCAGCCTAACAGCATGTGGAGAGATAAAAAAATGATAAATAACATCCATTACAGGGAATGCAATATTTTTTTTAAAACCACACTATAAATGCGGGCAACAAGAATAGAACCGAGGACCTCTTGGTAGCCAACTCTAATGCCATGTTAGATTACCACTTTGCCTAAAAGCTCCAAGCTTTGCTTGAACTTTAGGTCTCCCCTTTTTAACAGCTTAAGAAGCCACTGTTTTGTCTTCCACAACAGAGGATGGGTGTGCATCTGGGCTAGTGGGCTTAGCTTATCTTCATTAGAAGCAAACTTTTCTCTAGTTTCTGTCATGAGCTTGGGGTTTGATCTTTCCTTGTACTTTTTTGTTAGATTACCACTTTACCCAAAAGGGCTGTTAGGTTGTGGGCCAACAATGTATATCCCTTTAACACTCCCCTGCACGTGCATTCCCAGCAGCACATGGAGAGAGAAGCAAATGATGAATAACACCCGTCACAGGGAATACAATAGTTTTAAATAACAAACAATAAATGCAGGCAACAAGACTAGAACCCAGGACATCCTGGCAGCCATGGCTCTGATACTATGTTAGATTATCACTATACCTAGGAGCTTAAGCTGTTAGGTTGTGGACTAACAATGTGTATCAAGCCTGAACATTTTCCAAAGGATAGAATTAACATGCCCAGAGCTAGAGACTCTTGCCTTATGGACTTCCAATTTCAGAACCGATTTGGGCAGCCAAAACAACTATAGCAGCATTAACATCTGCAAAATAGTCCATTGAGGCGATGGTAGGGCTGCGAATAAACCAAGCCACTCACGAGCAGCTCGAAAGCTTGGCTCTGTAAGAATCGTTCATGCTTGTTCATTATATAAACAAGCATTCCCCAAGCCCAATTTTACAGCTTGTTTATTACACGAGCCAAGCTTGAACATGAATGGGCTGAGCTCATGAGTGCTTGATTATAGGCTTAACTTGGGCTCATTTAATAGGCTTGAAATAGAATCATTTATGAGCTAGTTTAATAAGGTTGAATTAGGCTTGATAAATTGTAGTGGGCTTAAACGTAGAGACTATTTGTGCATAGGATTATTTTGCTCGAACTCCATAACTTGAATTTACTGATAAGGCTAATTCTCAGGGCAATAGGCAGCTTAGTAGGGGAAAAAAACTCTTCAGGCAGTATTAGTAATGGCCACTTTTCACCATTTTGCCTAATAAAACCTCGTCTCTCAAAATGAAAGGTTCCAAAAGAACCAAACCATTAGTGAGTATCTCGGTAGCTCGGCTTTATAAGGGCTCATGAGCTCTTTCATTTGCATAATAAACAAGCTTGAATTAGTATATTAAAGCTCAATCTGAACTCAGATCAGGCTTGAGCAATTCAAAGCTCTGTTCGGCTCGACTCATTTGCAGCCCTAGATGATGGCAGTATCATCAGCAACCTTAACAGCCTCAACTGCTTCAGCAGTCTCATTTCTATTTCTGCTTCAAATTGAGAAGCTCCATGTTGATTGTTTCAAATTCATCATCAACCTCAAAATTGAGAAAGGATTTCAGACAGTAGTCTCAAAGGTTTATAAATATCCTTCTTCTCGACTGTTTGCTTTTTGGTCTTTAATTTTTCTTTGAGTGACCAAACATGGAGCCTTCAGGGCATTTTTCTGATGTCCAAGGAAAGTTTAGGTCTACTGCAGTAAATTCCTCTCCATGAGTCATTACCTCAATTGGTAAGGAAGGTGTATGTTGATGTCAATTTCCAAAAAAAAATTCCGGTGCATGATAACTTTTTCATTTGTTTTCTAAAGGAATCAAGATAGAGAGGTTTACCAACAGAATTTGCTATGTGGCTGAGTCCCAGTGTTGTCCAGTAAATTGGTGGTATATTATAGTCTCCCCAAACTGAAACCCTTTTTCGGTTTCAACTCTTCTTTTTCAGCCAAGGAGGACCTATTGCCTACTGCAAGAAAAAGTCTTTGCAAGCTAGCCTCAATGGTTTTATCTCACGAGAGGAAGTGACGAGCTATCTACAGAGTAGTATCATAATTCTCTGATTTTTGAATCCTTCGCAGGAGGAAGTGACGAGCTATCCACCATGGTTTTCTCTCACACGCAAAAACCTTTTCATCTCTCATTTCGATATCATGCTGTCATAGTAGTTATTCACCTTCCTAGTCCTAGGCATTATTTAGCCATATTTATTTTCTCCATTTTTATTTCTTCCTCACACGTGCAAGTACTTTCTATGCTTGGGTGGAAGCTTGTAATGGATGAAGGAGTTGATGCCTTGACCACTCAAGCCATGGGACTTGGTGGATCTTCCTCTTGTAAGGAGTTAGTTAGTTGTTATTGGAGTATGCACAATCAGATATCTTCTTGATAGCTCTATTGACAACTTAAGGCTTGATTGGTTACCAAGGGGTATGCTGAAATATATGACGTTGATTATTTTGATCGCATCTCTCCTGCTTGACTAAATTATGTTTGTGTATTGATCTTGTTGACAGTTAATTTTGATTGGATATGTAGGCTGACAAGGCCTATGATCTCAAGCATTGATACTCTAAATGTGGGGTGCTAAACTATTTGATACACCTAAGGATCCCAATGGGAAGTTATTTAGGGATGTTGCACGGGACATCAATGATACAGTCAATAGGCAGTTGGTTCATGATTTGATCTAACATATCCTTTATTGTGCGGGTTGTTAATCAATTTATGGAAAATCTCAAACAGCAACATGGCATTGTTGTTTGTGGAATTATGCAGCATCTCAAAGGCTCTCCTAGTAGAGGGTTGGATATAAATGCAACAGAAGCTGTGAGACCAGATACAAATTGGGCTGCCTTCATTGATATTCGAATGCCTACTATTGAAATCTCACTTTGTAGGGGGTAATCTTGTTACATAGCATATAGCAAGAAACAAATTAGTGTAGCAAGATCTAGTTCTAAAGCAAGATATTGAGTTATGGCCCATACTAAGATTGAGCTTCAATGGTTGAACTCTCTTGTGTCTAAGGTATTCTCATTTATGAAATCTATAGATATCTTTTGTGGTAGTGAAGTTGCCATCTAAATTGCTAGCAACCCATTGTTTCATAAGACGACAAAACACATTGAAGTTGACACTCATATTGTGAGGGATGCTGTGTTAAAGAAGATTGTGAGGAATTCATTTGTGACAATGATTTCAAAGTCTCTATTTGAACCTGCCTGTCTACTGGTTGTAATGAATTGGCGTTAGGTGATATTTATACACCTCCACGCAGGGGATTGTTAGAAGAGAACATGATATTTTATTATGTGGTTTGAGCAGGGTCATTTTTTTTCCATGCCTTTTCTGTCACTAATATATAAAAGGCAGACTTGGAGCTTTCTGTATGCTCCAGGAAACAGTTAGATTACCACTTTACCTAAAAGCTTAAGCAATGTTTATCAAGCCTTAACACTCCCCCCCACACGTGCATCCTGACAGCACGTGGAGTGTGGAGAGATAAACAAATAAAGAGTAACACCCATATTGGGGACACAATAACCTTTTAAAACAAACTTATATTAAACGTGAGCACAAGACTAACCCAGGACCCCCTTGTCAGCAGCTCTGATACCTTGTTAGATTACCACTTTACCTAAAAGCTTAAGCTATTCGATTGTGCACCAACAATGTATATCAAGCCTTAACAAAAACTGTCACCTAATTTCTCCTCTTCCTTTTTTCTCCTCCTCTTCTTTTCTTCTTTTTTTCCTCTCCCCCGATTCTCTAACTTTACAACAAAGAATCAAGGAGAGGTGCATTGCTAAATTGCACCAAGAATAAAAAATACTTTAAATTCCTTCCTAAGATCAATGGGAAATTGTTTCCTTATAATCTGATCATTCAGATGTAACTTACTTTATATGGTCTCCAATTTGGTTGTTTAGGACAAATTTTTGCTGCCAACAGTGGTACTTCTAAGCTTGTAAGATGCCTAGTTCTCCACCAATTTGTACAAGTCTAGGGATTTTCAAAACATGAAAATTTGTTTATTTTTAATCTGACCATGCAGATGTAATTTATTTTATATTATCTCCAAGTTTGATGCTTTAGACAAATTTTTGCTGCTTACTTGAGTACTTTTAAGATGCCTAGTTCTCCATATTCTCAGGTTGAAACTAACAAAGTATTTCTGCGTGATACGACAATCATCTCTACCTACTCAATTTTGCTGTTTGGTGCCTCCATTAATATTCAGCATCAGGTATCTTTTTAATCTGCCTTCCTTTTTCTGATCTCATCATGCATGTCCACATTCTGGTTGCTTCCTGTTTTAAAATAGTCATTTCAACTTTGTTTGCATTCTAGCATTACCCATGAGTCTGTACCATTTAGAGGTGCTAAATTCTAAAGATTATTTTATTAGCACTCAAAATAATTTGTGGAAGCAATAAATAATGATGGGGAATGCTATATTTTTTTAATGGAGTGTGGGGATTAAAATTTCCTATTAGTGATTCACTGTGAACAAATAAACTTCATAGCATATAGTTATGTGTGAATTGACTCAAATTAGAGAGATTTTAGGTGTTCACATTTTTCTCTATGGCGTTGATTTAAGGGTATAAAACTTTCCTTTTAGTTTTAAGGGTATTTTATGATCATACAACACACCTAACGCACTCCTCCATTTTACCCAACCTGTTTTAATTCTATGTACTACATTTTCTTCAATTTCCACTTCAGCTTGCATAATAGATCCAAGCAAAATGCTGATATTTCAAATGTGAGTTTTTGTTTTTGTGTCTTGATGTTTTGCTGGATATGGTACATTAGTTGATGTTTTGCAATTGCAGACTGGACTGGTCACCATAGATGGGTGGTTAAAACTGGCAGCACCAGCCCAGACAGCTGTCCTGTTCAAAGAACTCCGATCAACTCTTCATTCTGTTCTGCAAGATCTGATTAGAAAGCCACAGGTATGTTGTTTGCTTCTGCTTGGTTTATATTTAATGCAATCGCAAATTTCCATAGCCCACAAGGCTGTGACATCTAGTAAAATTTATTCAGCACCTGAAAATACTAATGACAACATGTGCAATGTTAGTTTCCTCAATTTGTTTGCTGTTCTATATCTTCATTATCTGGTTTGATCTGATAATCCAAATAACCTCCTACCCATGGTTCTCCCTGCATGCATGCCCCAACAGAGGTATAAATGTAAACACCTCGAAATCTTTCTTTGGATATCACAGCCATAATCTGCAAATCGTAACTCAAATTACCTTGTGCAAAATGCATGGATTATGTAACTACCTTTTCTTCAATGTTACTCCTTAGTTTTATTGTTGTCCAAACAGTGTCAATAAGTTGCACCTACACCAACACCTGTTGAGTCTACGAGGCTATACTGGATGTGACCCAACATTTTCACTCATTTATCTCAGCATGTCATCATCTTTGGCATAGTTAACTCAAAAAGAGAGAATCTCTATCCATTAATGGACACTGTTTTTGAGAATACATGCACTAATGGACAGTATTACCGAGAATGCATCAACTAATGGACAGTGTTTTTGAAAATACATGGGTGACGTGAGTTTCCATGGGAAAATATTGATGCTAAAAAAATTTATCCAAGATTTTTTTTTTTTCCTTCTGTGGTAAAAAAATTTTCTTGTGTTGTTACCCACATATGAGTGTTTTTCATCATTTATGTACCTCTACATGTGATTGGGTCACTCATTGTCACAGGCCGAACACTTCACACATTGTGAAGGGTTATGTTGCACTAGCTAAAGCACTCTTGCTTAACTAGTTGGCTGAAAGTATACCACGGTTTACCACAAGATCACATTCACAACCATTGAATGCAAATAATAAGCAATCATGTAAGCAAATGAGAATTACATTGTGAACATTAAAGCAATATAAGACATTATCAACACCTCCTTAGGCAACGTGTGTTTAGTGAGGGAGACAAGTAGGTTAAACACATTTACAAATGCTAGTGATTTTTATAATGACTGTTAATTCACCATCCCCTAAAGAGCTTTCTCTGCTATTCTAGCTCTGGAACTTGGAAACATAAAACTGATCAGGTCATACTCATATTTTGCACAAAGGCATTGACACATTTAATGAATAAAACCTATGCTACTATTTACATGATGGTTACCCAAGCATGCACACATGACAAGCAGTCACAAGCAAGCATAATGCCCTGAACAAGCTTGGCTCGTGACCCTCATCCATGTAGAGTTGGGGGCTTAAATTAGATTTTTCATCCCCAACCTAACAGCTTAAGCTTTGGTTTCAACTTATCACGGTTTTACTTAAACATCATCAAAGTCAAATAACCTTATTATGCTTAGAAATGTATTTAGAAATGAAGCAAATATTTACCAACCTTTAAACAAATTTGGTTATGAACTCTTCCCACAAGCAAAGAATGTTAGGTTATTCTAGTGGTTTTTGTTGAATAATTCGGTAAAATGGAGGACTTAACCTGAATGATAGGTCTCTCCCTCTATTTGTAATATATGTCAAGTACATGCCAATGACCATAATAGCCTTACAAATTCACACTTATTAGAATAACTTTAGCCCATACTAATATTGCTAATTGACCAAAATAACCATAAACACTCCTCTCAAGCTAAAGCACATATATCATTTGCTCTTAGCTTGTTACAAATAAATTTAACACGAGTACCTCCCAATCCTTCTATGGCAGCAGATTTGAGGTTTAGGGCTTGGTTTTAGTATGCACTTCAGGTTTTGGTCAGATCTTGCTCTAATACCATATTGAATAATTGGGTAAAATGGAAGACCAAACCTCAATGATAGGTCTCTCTCTAGTTATAATATATGTCAAGTAAATACCAAAATAATAGCTTTTTATTACCTATGAGATTATGACAAACAAGTGAATTAGAGTTGCACTATTTGTCATCATATTTTGAAATTAACCAGTTATATTATAAAAGTTTGGGACATTTGAGTGACTGAAAAGGCTAATTCATGAATAAGTTTATATGGAAGATGTTAAAATGGAGGTTTACTTATTTCTTCTATATTCTTTATAACTTGAGTACACATATATATAGATACAATGAAGAGCTATTCTAGGCTATACAATAATTTCGTTTGTTAAAATCATGGTTGATCCTGCAAATATGGGATTTTACATTAAATGGGTTCCTATAATTTCCCTAATCTAATAGCTCACGCCAACACTCACCCTAAAGTTGGTGCATAGATATCTCTTATGCCCAACTTGTTGAGTAAGTTGCAGAAGTTCCTTGTGCATACTGCCTTCGTGAGTATATCCACCAATTGGTCTTCTGATTTGACAAATGGAGACCGAATAATTTTTTCTTCAAGATAATGTTTGATAGAATGCCGATCCACCTCAACATGCTTGGTGCGATCATGCTTTATGGGAGATATCAACTGCTGCCTTGTTATCACAAAACAACTTCATTTCAAAGCTAGGAGCAAAGCCAATCTCAACTAGCAACCTTATAAGCCAAAGAAGTTCACAAAGACCCTTAGCCATTCCTCAAAATTCGGCTTCAGCGCTGGATAATGCTACTACTTTTTGCTTCTTGCTTCTCCAAGTAACAAGATTGCCTCCTACAAATGTGAAGTAGCCCGATGTAGATTTCCTACCCGAAATATTTCCTACTCAGTCAGCCTTCGTATAGCCTTCAACATCCAAATGATTATTTTTTGAGAACATAAGCCCTTCAACATCGAATTAATACATCCATATGGTCTTCACTAGGACGGTGCATGAACTGACTCGATACACTTACAGTGTAAGCAATATCTGGACAGGTATGAGATAAATAGATGAGCTTCCCAACTAACCTTTGGTACCTCTCTCTGTCCCCTGGCACCTGATTTGAATATTCTCCAAGTTTATGATTCTGAACAATTGGGTATCAACTGGTTTACACTCCAGTAATCATACTTCTGACAACAAGTCTAGTACATATTTTCTTTGAGAGAGAAATATGCCTTGTCTTGACCTAGCTACTTCAACCCCTAGAAACTACTTGAGTCCTCCCAGGTTCTTCATTTCAAATTCGGTTGACAATTTCTCTTGGAGTCTTGACATCTCTTCTGCATCATCCCCGGTAATAATCATGCCGTCTACATAGACTTTTAGAGCTGCCACTTTTCCTAATTGATGTTTTAGGAAGAGGGTATGATCCAAATTGCTTTGTTGAAAGCCATATTTTCTCATAGTCAAACTCAACCCTCCAAACCATGCTCGAAGTGATTGTTTCAATCCATACAATGCCCACTGTAACTTCCATGCAACCTTTGCCTCTGAGAAAGCAGTATATCTGGGTAGAATGTCCATGTACACCTACCATAGTAGTCAGAGGCGCGAGGCGAGCCGAGGCGCAAAGGGTCTTTGAAGCCGAGGCGCGAGGCGAAGGCACGTGCCTCACGAAGGTGAGGTGCACAATTATTAAAATGGTGTAAAATATCTATTTGGGATAATTTATATATAAACATATGAATATCTAGTGATATTAGAATTTAAAATGGCAAAACATTCAATAACAAAATTGGAAATTTAATAAAATTGCCAAGACGAAGCCCAAAAGCATCAACAATTCAACATAGTTCAACATCGTTCAACATTCTTCATCATCAGAATTGTTTTCTCCAACATCTTTTTCCTCTTCCGTCTCCTCTGCACTATCCACTTGGATTTCATCCTCATCTACAAGTTCCAACATTGTGGTCCGACCCCTAGCACTGGTTGCACTACTAGATGAAGCCCTTCCTCTTTCTCTTCCTCTAGACGATGATGGCATATTTGTACTTATTCTTGATCTAGTGTGATGCGGGGGGTTATTTAGTCCAGCAGCTCTAGCAACAGAATCTCAAGTCAAATTATCATCTTCAAACACAAGTTCATCATCCTCATCAGAATCACCATCCATCCTACCAATCAACCACTCATTACAATCATCAATGTCCTTTAGGAGGATGGGATCAATGGTGTCACGTTTGTCGTATCAACACCTCAAAGTTCGATTATATTTCACAAATACCAAATCATTCAAGCGTTGCTGGGATAGCCTATTTCTCCTTTTGCTATGAAGTTGCAAAAAGTTTAAAGTAATATGGTTAATAATGATTCTAAAAAGCAGTAGATTGGTAGTTCTTGTTCTGTAATAATTAATCCATGATATACTAATGACTTACATGTTGGAATATGCTCCAATTTCTTTTGCAGCCAGTAGCACTACACGTGAGGCTAAGAATTTTCACAGCAAACTTTTGCAAGTTTGGAGTTGTTGATCCATATGCCATCCACCATTGCGCTGTTATGAAATAAATTTTAAATGAATACCTACTAGGTAAATAGCAAAAATAATTTTCAAAAAGAAAAAGGTAGTACAAATGCCACTTTACTTGGTGCTTTTGTCTTCCTTTGTCTCACTGCCAAACTAATTCCAAAGACGCCACTAGCGGCATTGTATTTTTCCAACTCATTTGAAACATTATCTTGCATTTCAATAGTTGGCAGTAACCTTGCAATACATTTGTACAAACCCGTCATAATTTCTTCATCTTGCAAAATGTTGGGGTTTGAATAGAAAAATTCTGGATTCAAGTAGTGTGCAACTGCATGCAAGAGTTGATAGAGTTGGCATCCCCACCTTGTATCAATAATTTCAAATGCCTCCTTGAATTTATCCTCTCTCTCACCAAAAGCCTTAGCTATGGCTTCCTTAGCCCTATCCATTGCTTCATAAATGTATCCCATTGCAGGCTTCTTTTCCCCATCAACCAAACGGAGTACACAAACAAGTGGACTTGTTAACTTAAGAGCATAGACGATGGTACTCCAAAAAGTAGGCATCAAAACAATAATAGCTGCTCTTTTTCCAGCTGCCTCCTTTGCCCATTTAGTAGTATTCCAATCTTCAGAAGTAAACATCTTCCTCAAGTTGTTCTTTTGAAGTTGGATTGAACGGAGGGTGATGAAGGCAGTTGCAAATCTTGTAATTGCAGGTCTTAGTAACTCCTTTCCTCCAGTGAACTGTCTCATCAAGTTGACAACGCCAACACAGTTATAGATTTAGCCATTCAAAAAAATTGCCCTTGTCAAAGTTGCATGAATTGAAGGCATCTTCCCAATATCCTCCAAAATTAAATCAATACAATGAGCAGCACACGGTGTCCAATATAAATGTGGCCTCTTTGCTTCCAACAATCTCGCTATTCAAAAATCAAGGAATGAAGCCATTAAAATATTAAAATAAACAATATATAGACTATAGAAAGTAGTTCTAAAAATAAGTTCTTACCTGCTGCAACATAGTTTGAAGCATTTGCAGTTACCACTTGAATCACATTTGATTCTCCAATTTCCTCTACCATCTCATCAAGTAATCTATACATTCTATCTGCATTCTTGACAATATTAGAAGCATCAATAGACTTGATGAATACTGATCCCCTTGGAGAGTTCACTAAAAAGTTTATTATGTCCTTATTAGCAACCGAATCTCTCCAACCATCAGACATAATTGAGCAGCCATATTTTGTCCATTCCTCCTTATGGACCTTCAACAACTCTTTCATTTGACTAACTTCCTCCTTTAGGTAAGGAACTCTCACTTTATGATAGCTAAGTGGCTTTATTCCAGGACCATATTGTTCAATCGATTCAAGTGCCACTGCAAAGCTGCTCAGACGTACAGCATTAAATGATATTCCAGCATCATACATCCATCTAGAAAAATCTCCCATTGCCTTTTTTCTTAGTTCTTTCTTGCACGCCTCATTTATTGATGTTTGCTTTATCTTCTCTTCTTTCCTAGCTTGAACCGCTTTCTTCGGATCAGGAGTAAAAAACAAGTCTATAGGCCCCTTCTGTTTTGGTTTCTTCAAGTTGGATTGGTATGATCTTTTACTTCCATCGCTAGTAAGCACTCTCTTGCCACAAATGTCAATTTCTTGAACTTCATCTTCTTCATCTTCACCGTAATGATCTATATCATCAAAGTCGGGCAATAACTCATTTTCCTCCTTTTCCATATCTTTCTTCAACATATACTCTTTAATTTCCTCACGTACATGAGCAGGACACTTAGAGCATTCTTTCACATTTCGAAATCCTCCGACAATGTGTTGTTTTGCCCGAAATATTCCTCCCCTTGTGACTTTACCACAAAAATTGCAAGTCAAATTATTTCTATTTTTTTGATCCTCCAAATGTGCATACTTCCATGCGGGATCTTTCTTTGCCGAGGCCTCACATCCAGAACTAGAATCCATTTAAGATTTTAGACTTGGTATCCGTATCCTAATTGAAAAAACAATGCATCATATATTTCAGGCAAATTAGGCAATAACTCATTTTGTATTAGTAGCTAATAGCCTAATCCAGACAATAACCCATTTAAAATTTAAGACTTACATAATGCATTTCCAAACAAATTAAAAAACAGTAGCTAAATTTCATTAAAAGAATAAATATTATGTATTAGTTATAATTTATAAACTTACATTAATTAAACTTAATATTATAATTTAAATAGCAGTAGCTAAATTTATGTAAAAAGAATAAATATTATGTGTTAGTTATAATTTATAAACTTACATTAATTAAACTAAATATTATAAATTAAAAAACAGCAGTAGCAAGCAGGCAGCAGGAAGAAGAAGAAGAAGAAGAGAAGCAGCAGGCAGCAGGACGCAAGCAGCAGCAGCAGCAGCAGAAAAAGAAGAAGAAGAAGAAGAAGAGAAGCAGCAGGCAGCAGGACGCAAGCAGGAGCAGCAGCAGCAGCAGCAGAAGAAGAAGAGAAGCAGCAGGCAGCAGGATGCAAGCAGAAGAAGAAGAAGAAGAAGAAGAAGACTTACAAAGGTTCGAAGCTTAAAGACGATCTCACAGGCTCGCAGCTGGTTCGAAATGTTGAAGGCGACGTGATGAACTCACGTCGTGCTCGAAGGCAGTCAGACGAACTCACGACTGCTTTGAAGGCAGACAGACGAACTCGCGAGGGCTCCGGCTGGTTCGAAACAAAGTCGTGCAGGTCGTGCTTCTTCAAAATGTCGAAGATGAACTCACGATCTTGGTTCGAAGCTCGAAGACAAAGTCGCGAAGGCTTCTAGCTGGTTCAAAGGCTCGCAAACGAACTCACGAAGGGCTTCGAAGGGTCGAAAGGGGCTAGGGCTCTGTTCGTTTGAGTCGAATGAGGGATACGGGTCTGGCTTGGGCTATTTCTCTCCTTTAAATGGCTTAAAAATTCACAAGGCGCGCCTCACTACGCCTCGTCTCGCCTAGGGCTGCCTCTTGCAGGTCGCCTCGCCCCACCTGGTATGAGGCGGAAGCCTCTTCGCCTCATTGCGCCTTGCGCCTAGGGGCGCGCTTTTAACTACTATGACACCTACTTTCGAGATTTCCATGAAGGAAGGTGTTTTTCACGTCAAGTTGGTGCAATGGCCAATCTAAATTTGCTGCAAGAGATAACAGAACTCTTAACAGTGTTTAGTTTGGCTACAGGTGAGAAAGTTTCTTGATAATCTATGCCATATGTCTGTGTATATCCCTTTGCCACCAATCTTACCTTAATCGATCGATAGACCCATATGCTTTGTATTTAATGGAGAAAATCCACTTGCACTCCATTATCTTCTTTCCTTCAAGTAATTCGACTAATGCCCATGCTTTATTTTTTTTTCAGAGCCTCCAATTCTTCCTTGATAGCTTGAGCCCATTTTGGATCTATTAAAGCTTCCTTAACACTACTGGGAAATGACACGATGAAAGTATATGCGCAAATCCCTTGAGAGGTTCGGATAATCTTTGAGTAAACACATACTTGGCTATCGGATGCTTAGCTCGTCTTTCTTCTACGTCTAGAGAGTATCGAGTTGGTGGCTTACCAAGATTGTGTCTGAAAGGTAAAACATAACCCATAGATGTATCCATGGCATTAGTATGTAAAGGTGTGGTAGAAGAGCTTACCTCTAGAATATTCTGAGAAGAAGAAGGGTCGTCGGGTATCAAGGGGAATTTATCTTCAGATTCCTTTTTATTTTTATGATATAGGTTCAATTCTTGGAGACATTAACTTCTGGAGACATATCAACTCCCACAACTTCTGGAGACGTATCAACTCCTGAAGAGGCCTGAACATCCGATTCTATTGCTAGATTGTCTTCAATACCCATCCCTTCACAACCCAACCAATTCTGCTCTTCATCTCTAAGCTCCCCTTGAAGAGTGGAATTGGATGTTGGTGATGGAAAGGTGTCAGACTATAGAAAAGTAACATCCATAGTGATGTAGGTACATTGGCGATGCGATCGTAGCACCGATACCCTTGTTTATGTAAGCCATACCCAAGAATAGGCACCGGACTGCACATGGATCCAACTTAGTGCGTTGATTCTTATGAAGGTGAACCAAAGCAACACAGCCAAAAATTAGGGGAGGAATCATCAGAACAGTTGGTAATGAGACATGATTAGAAAGTACCTTTAATGGAGTCTGAAAGTTTAAGACTTTTGTAGGCATACGATCTAGTAAATGTGTGGCCGTGGCGACAACATCACTCCAATAGTGACTACGGAAGTATGCTTGAAATTGCTGCTTAATATATTCACCTCCATTGTCAGAATGGAGGATTTGAATTTTAGTTGAAAATTGTGTCTGAACCATGATATGAAAGGATTGAAACGTACCAAATACTTCATCTTTGTGTTTCAGTGAGTAAAGTCATGTCATTCGAGTACAATCGTCGACAAAAATCACAAACCAACGATGACCAGAAGACATAGTCGCTGGGGAAGGCCCCTATACATCGGAATGTATTAAAGAAAAAGGAATTGCACTTTTGTTTATGCTCACGGGATAAGGAAGCATGTGACTCTTGGCTAAAATGCAAGTATCACGTTTAAAGTTCGTGTGCGGTACATTGGAAAATGATTCTGAAAATAAGTATTTTAAATAACCAAATGATTGATGCCCCAAGTGATGGTGCCATAGCCAGATCTGCCTTTTCTTGTTACTTACCATATGGTGCATGTGGTTAGCTTTGCCCGAACTGAAGTTGTCCACGTAGTATAATCTCCCCCTCTTAGTACCACGCCCAATTATCTCCTTGGTGAGAATATCTTGAAGAAGACAAAAATTAGGATATATTAATACCACACAATTGAAATCTGCAGTAACTTGACTAACAAACATCAGTTTATTGGTTAGAGATGGAATGAGTAACGTATGTGATAATGAGAGAGAAGGAGATAGAGTCACAGTTCCTGCCCCTGTAACTGGGTAGGTGACCTTATTAGCATTAGCAATACACTGTCTTCTTGGTGGAGTTGTATGAGAGAAATCATTGGAATCAAATGTCATGTGGTGTGTAGCCCTAGAGTTGAGAATCCAATCAACATCATCACTGTGATTAGAACTAAGAAATGCTTGACTACAGTTACTTGGATTATTGAGATGCGTAGAAGCATGTGAAGATTCCACTTGGGGGTTGAGGGATAGCAAAGATTCACCGGTGACCCCAGTAGCTCTCCCCGTGCTGTCAGGTACACTTTTTTTCCGTGCCTGAAGATCATTCCACCAATCAGGATACCCATGTAACTTGAAGCAGGTTTCACGGGTATGTTTGGTATTTCCACAGTAAGTACATTTCATACCATCAGATGGAGCCTTGGACTTAGAGGGTGGATTTGACTTTCTGTTGCTCAGAGAAGGAACCTCTTTTTTCGGCGGTGTATAATAGTGGCTTGCCATGATTTCCTTGGATGCCATAACCACTTCAGGAGTGGCATCTTCACCTGATTTCATTACAATCTGCCTGATATCTTCTCGTCGGACATGAGCATACGCTTGTTCAACTATAGGAAATGGTTTTAATTGGAGCACGTCACTTTGACTCTTATCCAGCCAGTCATCTAGTCCATCTAGGAAGGTATAAACTCGATCTTCATGTTGAAATCGAATTGTATTTCCGGATATCAACAACGCATTCCATTGGGTTGTGATGACGAAAATCGATTTCTCGCCACAAGCCTTGCAGATCATTGTAATGTTTTTCAATGTGCTCGCTAGCTTGTTTCATGTGAGTCTGACGGCGCTGAAGATCATAAACTTGAGACATATCAATCCCATCAAAATAAGTTGTAGCCACAAAGCCCCAAACCTGTTTTGTAGTTGGGAAGCGAATGAAGTTAGTGATCAAGGTGGGGTCCATTGAATTGATCAGCCATCCCTTGACAATAACATTTTTGGTTCGCCACCTCCTAAAAGATGGATCGGTTTCTTGAGGTTGGGGAGAGTCTCCATTGATATATCCCAACTTGTCTTTGCTAGGGATATACATCTCGACAACCTGGGACCATAAGGCATGGTTTGAGCCATCTAACTTGATGCCAATTGAAGCAGCTGAAAATTCAGCAACCGATGGGTGGGGCGAGGTTTGGGCTTTGGTCAAGATTTCCATCATCTTGGTCGTCAGATCATTAATAACAGATTCGGTCTGAGGTCTGTGAAGTTGCATGGCATCAATGTGTTCTGCCATGGATTCCATGTGGTCTGAAGGTGACAAATTCGTCAGCAACTCTAATTTATGGCCGCAGAGAAGAATGATTCAGGGTAAAAAACCCATCATGGAAAGCCTGATCTAACTGCTCAAAAAGGTAGAAAATCAAGAATCAGCATGAGCGGATCACCGAAGGGATACATCGTCATTGGGCATGAGCATGTCGGCTGGTTGTTGGGTTGATGGGATCGTGATTCAAGAGGTCGGCGAGCTCATCTGCCTTTGGATCAATGATGGGAAAAAGAAAATGATGAAGACGAAGTTTTTGCTAGTGAAATTAGGTCCGCTGTGGTTCGAGATAGGTCGCGGCCGGAGCAGATTTGGAGGTGGTGTTTCTCGATCGTGATTCGTTGTACTCCTCCTCCCCTGATTATGATGACAACAGAGGTGTTGTCTTTTGTGGCGAAATCAAAGATTTATCGCCAGCCCATGCACACAGCCCTCGGTTTTCCCTCTCTGGTCACCCGAAAGTTGGAGCAAAGGTCCTACAACCCTGCTCTGATGCCATGTTAAAATGGAGATTTACTCCTTTCTTCTATATTCTTTATAACTTGAGTACACATATATATAGATACAGAGAATGGCTATTCTAGGCTATACAATAATTTCCTTTGTTGAAATCATGGTTGATCCTGCAAATATGGGATTTTACATTAAATGGGTTCCTATAATTTTCCTAATCTAATAGCTCACGCCAACAGAAGATCACAGGTTTTGTTCAAGTAATGGGGTGGGAATGGAATAGCTTTTCTTTTGGTGACCCTTCATTGCACAAAATAGGTAATCCCATTCCTAGCAACATTCCTCACAAATGATAGTCAAGATCACTCGGATCCATGGCTCAACACTCTGCTTCAACGCTAGATTTTGCTACAATAATTTGTTTCTTGCTATGCAATAACCAGACTACCACCCCCCCAAATGCACTGTTCGGTAGTAAACCTTCGATCAGCCCAACTCATAGTTTCTATGATATGTACATATCAAACCTCTATGAGGAGAGCCTTTGAGATGCCGTAGAATCCTACAAAAGACATCCCAATGTGGCTTACTGACGACCCCCACAGCAGAGGATATGTCAGGTCTAGTAATAGACAAGTAGATTAATTTGCCAACCAAATGTCTATATCGACATTAGTCTTGAAATTCTAATCTAATATCCTTAGACAACGTCACATTGGGATCCATGAGAGATCAACTGTTTATCTCCAAACATTCTAATCTCATTGGGCAAGTCCAAGATATATTTTTTCTAAGATGGATTCAATCCTTTTGTACATATCTCGATACCAAGAAATTAATGCAAAGTACCCAAATTCCTTGATTTGAAATTATTCTTTAAGTCATTGCTTGACATATTTGGTCACAGTGGTGACGATATCATCAACATTAACTACTAGAAGTTCCATAATTGTTTCTTTTTTGTGGACAAAGGTAATCAGAGTAGCACTTGATAAAATCAAATATAGGGAGCATGGTACTAAATTTGTCAAACCAAACTAAGGAGACTATTTAAGACCATAAATATCCTTATGCAACCTACATACCTTATCATTCTCATTCTGGGCATCATACTAGTGAGATTGCCCCATATATACCTCATCCTGCAAATCTCCATACAAGAAATACTTTCTTCAAATCCAATTGGTACAAGGGGCAATCTAGATTAACTGCCAAAAAAATCAATACACAAACAGAATTTCGTCGAGCAACAAGAGAGAAGGTTTGAAAATAATCAATACCATATGTTTGAGCCCTTTTGCAATGAGCCTTAGGTTGTTCGATAAAACTGTTAAGAAGATAGTTGATGGTGTAGGCCCAACAACACCTAACCAACTGCTTGCCCACTATAGCATTTCAACATGTGAGGAAGGGATAGAAACAAAGGAAATAGACAAGGCAATAGAATGCACACGACTAGGACGGTGAAGAACTGAAAATATGAAGCAATAGGATATGCAAGTAAGGACTGCTTAGTACACGTTTGGATACCTTTTCAGTGAGCAATTGGCAATTACAAATCATGCTAGGTTGAATCTCTTAATCCAAAATTTGAAACAATAAAGAGTGAAAGAGGCAGTTGCATGGTGACAGTGAAGTCTATTCTCACTTTCCATTGATCATAAACCCTCTGCTTCACTATCAAGAATGGATTCAGAAGAAGAGTGGAAATTTTCTCCGATATGGATAGGAACAAGAGGATTAACACACAAGGAAGAACTAGAAATCGTGACTCAAAGTAGATTCATCCAAGGAGGAAGTCGGTATTAGAGAAATAAGGTGTCACCTCAAAAAAGGTAACTTTTTCACTAATATTTCCTATAATTGTAGGGGTCATAACATCTTTATCCTTTACGAGTTCTAGAGTACCAACAAAGACACATTTAACATCACTTGGGGAGAACTTGTCCTAACCATTACATGGAACATGAACAGAACATGTGTACCCAAAGACATGAGGCAGGGCAGAGAATATGGGTGTTTCTGAGAAAATTTGTTACCCTAGAATACTGGAGAGTATCTTGCAATAGAAGGGGTTTTAGGAACATGCGTGCTAGGTCAAGTACAACTCCAATTCCTGACAAAAAAAGGAGGAAAAGGTCAAGCAACAGTTTGGAGTACCCGCAATTTGAGCCTCTGACAATCATATTTGGATATATTTATAAGTGTGCCAATATGCTATTTTAGTGATTATATGGTGTGATTAGGAGCATTTTTATATTTCATTTTCTTTTTATTATTAACTAATATATAGAAGAGCAGAGCTGGCCTCCCTAGACCCCTAATGATGTGGAGCCTTGTGCACTAGTTCTTACATTTTTAAAATTGTTAATATTAAATGTAATGGCAAAATAAAAACATGATCATACAACCAAAAAATGGTGGTTGTATCCATCCCTACTCCATTTGCTATTATGAGTATCAAGCAAGAGGCTAGTTTTGCACAGTTAGGGAATACATGTTCTTAAATTAGTCTTTCTAGTGAATCTTGAGATGGATGAGAGGGAAGCTACAAAGAGACAATTAGAAATGGATGTTGTGTACGAGAAACTAAAATTGTATCAAGTTGATGAAACAATGAAAAAACTAATAAGGATGATTTGATGGTTTTGCTATGGGCGCCAAAAGCCCAAAACTTGCACAATTAAGTGATGCAATTAGTTTGATGTTAAAACTGTTAGAAATGGTGTTGTCCCAAGAGGAGGGGTGAATTGGGTATTTAAAAAATTTACGCAAATGCTTTAACAATTATAACCACAATTTAAGCATGTGATCTAAATGAGCAAATGCAATCAATGTTCACAACAAATATGAACAAATATAAAGTACTTAATTTAAAGGGATTAGGGAAGATAGAATAAAACCCGTATTTTTACAAAGTTCGGCAATCCTTGCCTACGTCGTTGCCTCAAGCAACTCACTTGAGGATTCCACTATGCACTCCTTCAATAGGTAGAGAAACCTCTCTCTTTTAGTAGGCGGAGATGTCTTTTACAATCCCTCCTTCACTAGGCGGAGATGCCTCTCTTCTTTTAGTAGGTGGAGTTACCTCTCTCATTCAATCGGCGGAGACGCCTTTACAAGTGGAATCAACGAAAATAGATGTACAAAGAATTCTCCTTAAATGAACGAATAAGTACAATGAAAATAGCAAGCTAATACACTCTGAATATGATTATGAAATGAAGCTCAAGGAGTAACTAGATGGTGAACACTTGAAAGATAAACAAAGAAATTTGCAAAGTGCGTGAGAAAGATTTTTAACAAAGGATCAAAAGCTTGGATTTGTATGATGGATGTATATATCTCTTTTTCTCCTTTCTAAAACAAGTTAGAACCCTTGTATTTATAGGCAAGATGGTCTACTAGTCGTTTTATAGCCGTTGTAGTAATCTGCGCAATTTTCGGTCAATAGAATTGAAAATTCGGTCACCCGAATATCTAGGCAATTTTTCCCGTGAACACCCTTCAATATTTTGGGCATAACTTTTCCTACAGATCTCCAAATAGGGCGATCTTGGTATCAAAAGAAAGCTAAGAAAAAATCCCAAAACTTTCGTGTTGAACATTTTTGAGGATGAGAAGTTATTGATCAAGAAAATTGCACATTAATGCGACAGCGGAAAAAAGAAAGGGATTTGGAAAATCTTGTTTTGGGGTTTTTCATTTTAAAAATGATTTTAACACTTTGAAATAATTTTTGCACATTTATAAAATAAATGTAGAGTGCTTAGGGTCCAACTAAGGTCACCTATGAGCTACTTCACATAATCAATGATAGTATACTCACATATGTCCTATTTGCAAAATTCATGAAATTAATTCTTTTAATTTCTTCAAGCTTGGACTTCATGTGCTCCATAATCATAGTCATAGTCTTTAAGTTTGGTCTTTATATGCTCTATGTTCATAGCCAAATATCATCATCTTGTACGCTTCATGACTTTCCAATTTGCATCTGTTATTGTGTTTAAAACCTTAATACCTATGAACACACTTAGTAGCACAATTAGATGCCTTGTTTTGTCATTATCAAAACGAGATGAAACCTAAAAAGGCTAACAATCTCCCCCTTTTTGATGATGACAAACAAGGAGTAAAATGAGGTAGCCTTGACAAGACTCCTCCTCACAATATGTATAAACATAAAGATAAGCAGTATAAAGCATGTTAGAC
The DNA here is from genome assembly GCF_029873635.1 of Malania oleifera. Lineage (NCBI taxonomy): Eukaryota > Viridiplantae > Streptophyta > Magnoliopsida > Santalales > Ximeniaceae > Malania > Malania oleifera. Next base: position 46,449,484 of record NC_080425.1, read on the forward strand.
ATATTGAGATTAAGACTTAGATTTTTTTTAAGTTAGTCATTTAAGCTCAATTTTAACTAGCTTTCAAAATGTATTTTGTTTATTAATTCCCCAAATTTAACCATCATAATTTTCCCCCTTTCAACTTAGAATTTAAAATTATTTTGCTTATGGTTCTTCTAAGTATAATCATTTTGCTCATAATTCTCTCCCTTTCGACATAAGCAAAAGGCGTCGTCTAAACATAATATATTCAAAGATTATATAGTATGGCTTTAGAAGAATTTTCAACTATTTCTTGTAAGCTTGGACTTTTGAACTTCATGACATAAATTTAAATTTCATAATATTTCTAATACCAAATGTCATGAGAGCTTTTAAATCTCCATCTTGCGGTTAGAATTTTCCTTTAGATATAATCAACAGATAAGATTTCCATTTTTGTTCTAAGTTCCTTTCTTGCCATAAAATTTCCATTTTGTTCTATGCTCACCTAGCTTTTGATTTCAAAGCCCAAGGTTTTCAGTTTTGCTGTATGCTCACTCAGCTTTTGACTTCAAAGCATAAGATTTCCATTTTTCTTCAATACTCAAAAAGCATAGGATTTTCAATTTTTCTTCTATGCTTACCCAACTTTTCAATTTTGCTTTTAAGATCTCCCCTTTTAATCTAAGGTCAACGGTTTTGCATTTTACTCTACATTCTCTCCCTTTTTGATCCAAGATTATTTATTTTTGTAGTTTTGTTCAAAATTCTTCCTTTTTATCTAAAATTATTCCTCCTGCATTTTGTTCTAAATTCTCCTCCTTTTTATCTCAAAATAAGATCTCCATTTTTTAGAACTCCATTTTTCGGTTTAAGTTCTCCCAGCTCATTTGTTTATTTTGCCTAAATTGAATTAAAAATTTGAATGTTCGCATGAGTAAGGGATTTTAAAACCCGAGTAGCATCCATTTGATAAAACTTGAAATACTTATGGGAAGCAAAGGCAATATCACATGCAAATGGCTTTTCAATTTTAGCTACTGGTGCGTAGGTTTCTTTGAAATTGATACCTTCTTGGTTGAAACCTAGTGCAACTCACCTAACTTAGTTGCCAGCAAAAATGCCATTTTTATATCCTATTTAGTTCCTATAATCAATAGGTCTAGGAACTAACGTCCAAAATTTTCTTCACCCATTTCATCTTTAATTGCATAAAAAACATTGTTGGGTTCTAAGGGTGTAGAATAATTACCTATGTTTCAAAGTGAAGAGCGAGGATTTACCCTATGTAAATATTTATCAAGTATTTGATAGAGGGTTGAGAGCTAATTAGGGAGTATGGACTTTAAAATAATAATAATAATAATAATAATAATAATAATAATATTTTCATGCTTGTGGATTAAGCATGATATGAGTATGTGCTATACCATTTTGAGCATTTAAGAGTATATGAACTTTTTTATGATCAATGCTGGACTAAGGTATTTTTCATAGATTAAGCATAGAGGGAATATGTTATTACAACTTGAATTCTTTAGAATGTGCCTCTAATTTGATCATGGTAGGATGTCTTTTAGGAAGCAATAACAGATTTTTTCTTAAGAATCGATCATGATAATCAGTGCTTATAATCAGGTTTGGGAAGGTTTTACTAGTAGAGTTTGACGTGCTAATTTATAAGTGATGACTGAATTTTCATTTTTGGATTTTGATCTATCATTAATGTTCCAATGATACTTACGTTGTTATGATTAATTCTCTAAAGCTCAAATCTGTACAATGGACAATATATGCTATACTTTAGATATTCATATTTAAGCATAAAGCATTAAGAATTATATTAACCAAGGAAGACACCTTTGTCCATCGGAAGTGGATTTACTAGAGCATGCTTCTGAGATTTTATTTAAGAGTAGATGATCTATGTTATTCATCTCAGAAATACAAGGTTCCAAATAAAATATTATTATTGTAACCCTCAAATAGGCTAGTTAAGCCCTTAACTTTTACTTTGGACATTTTGGAGGAATGATATAGATTTATATGGAGAAAAGTATCTCATTAAAGCAAATGCTTTTTCATCCCTTTCTAGTCCTAGGCTAGCATGCTATCTTATCCCTTGAGCTATAGCCAATACTTTCATATATTAACCAATCAACAATGATATATACAGTTAAAAGATTATATTGGATTTATCATTTGAATTTTTTATTTTGGCTTAATTCTCTAAAGTTCTCAGTATAGTAAATGTATATACTGGGGTTTGACATTTTGAGCACTATCCACTATCCAAGTACTTAGTTATCATTGCCCTCTTTTCATTTAGGTATGGTTAAATCTACTTAATTCTTAATAACTAATCCTAAAATCCAAGGAGGAACTATTCAAAAAATTATGTGACTCGTTTTGGTACCCATTCTTCCTTGGGTCCTAATGGGTTTGTTTTCTTGACAACCTATACCATCTTTCTTTCTTTGCCTCCCGCCTTCTAAATGGGCAAGTGTAATGAATGTGACATTTTCTTTCACAATATAAGCATGTTTTGTTTGAGGGATTTGGCTTGTTAATCCTATTTTTATAAAAATAATTATGACCATATGATTTAGAAGAGAAATCTGAATCACTATTTCTTTTAACTCCAAAGGATTTATTTGAATTATTATTTTTACTTGTTTTTACAAATTATTTCAGAATAATCTTCTAATTTACTTTCTAAGCTAGCGATTTTTAAATCATCTTCCTTTTTAAGAGTGGCATGAGATTCTTTTAAATCTACTAATTCCTTTGCCAACTTTTCATTTTCATTTTTTTAGAATAATATTCTTTTTAGACATTTTTACTAAAAATCTTATGAACCTTACATAATTCTTTTTGAAGTTCTTCGTAAGAAGGCAAGCTTTCATCGCAAGAATCATCATATGATTCACCACCAAATTCACTACAATAATTAAATGAGGTAGAGGGAGAAATGTGTACCTCTTCATCGTTTAATGTCATCAAGCAAAAGTTTGATATTTCTTCATCACTTGAATCTGAATCATCCCAATTTGTGGACTTCTTCTCTTCCGTTCCTTCATATGTATTTTCTAATTCCTCCCAAATTTGCTTTGCACTTTGACATTTCATTATCCTATTAAATTCATTAGTGTCTAAGCATTAATGTAGTGTCGTTATCATCCTATTCATTTTCTAGTTTGGGAAACTCTTGATTATTAACAATTTTCATAGGAATATAATTCCCTTGAACAAACCACTTTCCAAGCCCTCCAATACATTGTCTGGATGAAAATGCTCATTCTTTGTTTCCAAGAGATGTAATTTAAACCACAAAACATTGGAGACTTTGTAAAAGATTGACCCTCACAAAACGGGAATACACCAATGTATGTCATATGATCTTTATTACCAAAACGGTTAATGTTATTGTAACTGAGCTCTGATACCAATTGTTAGAAATGGTGTAAGCCCAAGAGTGGGGGTGAATTGGGAATTTAAATTATTTATGCAAATGCTTTAACAATTATAACCACAATTTAAGCACATGATCTAAATGAGCAAATGTAATCAATACTCACAACAAATATGAACAAATATAAATGTGCTTAATTTAAAGAAATTAGGGAAGAGAAAATAAAACTCATATTTTTACAAGGTTCAACAATCCTTGCCTAAATCCTTGCCTCAAGCAACTCACTTGTGGATTTCACTATGCACTCCTTTAATAGTCGGAGAAACCTCTCTCTTTTAGTAGGCGGAAATGCTTTTTACAATTCCTCCTTCACTAGGCGGAGATGCCTCTCTTCTTTACGTTGGTGAAGTTGTCTCTCTCCTTTGCTTGGGCGGAATACCCCACTCCTCTCCTTTCAGTAAGTGGAGTTTCCTCTCTCCTTCAATTGGCGGAGACGCCCTTACAAGTGGAATCAACGAAAATAGATGTGCAAAGAATGCTCCTTAAATGAGTGAATAAGTACAATGACAATAGCAAGCTAATACACTCTCAATATGATTACGAAATGAAGCTCAAGAGTAACTAGATGGTGAGCACTTGAGAGACAAAGAAATTTGCAAAGTGTTTGAGAAAGATTTTTAACAAAAGATCAAAAGCTTGGATTTGTATGATGGATGTATAGACTCTTTTTCTCTATTCTAAAACAAGTTAGAAACCTTATATTTATAGGCAATATGGTCCACTGGCTGTTTTATGGCGCCATTGGACTTTTAAATATAATTTATTTTTTGAAAACTAGCCGTTTTATGGCCGTTGCAGCAATCTGCTTGTTTTTCGGTCGACCAAATTTAGAATTCGGTCGCCTGAACTTCTGAGCAATTTCACCTACGAGCACCCTTCAGTATTTGGGGTATAACTTTTGCTACAAAACTCCAAATAGGGCGATATTGGTATCAAAAGAAAGTTAAGAAAAAACCCCACAACTTTCGTGTTGAACATTTTTTAAGATGAGAAGTTATTGATCGAGAAAATTGTACCTCAATGCGGCGGCAGAAAAAAGAAGGGGATTTGGAAAATCTTGTTTTGGGGTTTTTCATTACAAAAATGATTTTAACTCTTTGAAATAATTTTTGCACATTTATAAAATGATTTTCAATGAAATATAGAGTGCCTAGGGTCCAACTAAGGTTTTCTATGAGTTTCTTCACATAATCAATGATAGTGTACTCACATAGATCCTATTTGCAAAATACATGAAGTAAATTCTTTTAATTTCTTCAAGCTTAGACTTCATGTACTCCATAATCATAGTCATAGTCCTTAAGCTTGGTCTTTATATGCTCCATGTTCATAGCCAAATATCATTGTCTTGTATGCTTCATGGCTTTTCAATTTGCATCTGTTATTGTGCTTAATACCTTAATACATGTGAATAGACTTAGTAGCATAATTAGATGTCTTAGTTTGTCATATTTAACATGGGATGAAACCTGAAAAAGCCAACAAAAACAACATGATTATTTAAATTAATGCAAGACCACTTATTATATGATATGATCACATGATGGAGCAAATATGTGAAACAAGTATTGTAGCTGAACACAAATAGGTGAGAGTTAAATGGAAGTCCCTTATTCTAGAGTTACTCAGATACTTCTGTTCATTGTTTTTCTATTTTTTGATTTGCTATGTCATGCAATTCCAGAGTAATGCCTAAATTGTTCCTTTTCAGATGGAAACTGTTGTTAATAATGAAGTCATCAGATCCATAATTTATTTATTGTTAGAAGAAGACAAACACATGAAGTAATTTGCAGTATGCTATGAAGAAATACCTCTTCAGTTCATTACTGCGGTTCACAGCGCCACCCACAGTATTGTGCCCCGGTAGCTTCACCAAGGTTGCTCAGGTAACTTTGTATTTCAATTCTCTTTTGAAGCATCTAAGTACTTCATTTCTTTCATTTTGAACAATAAACCCAATAACTGAGAAGATGGTGTTTATTGCAGGACTTCTTCAGCTGTGTCCCCTACTGCAATTCTTATCTGCTAAACTAAAGAGTTCCTTTCCTACCATTTGGCAAGTATTCTCTGTAGTAGAGTGTATTATTCTCCAAGTTTGCCACTTCACTAACTGTTCAGGGAGCACTAATCGGTCCCCAGTTCTTCCAAGCTTCTGGTGGAGATGAGGATTTGAAGCTCAAGAATGTGACTGTCCATTTACTTATCATGTGGCCCTGGCAACCCCTTTCAAAATAAAATTATTATTTTGAAATTTTTGAGAAATTGACTTCTCTAATTAAAACATTTGTTGCCATCTCATCTTTTATTTTTCCTGAGAAAACTCTTTGAAAATGACTCATTTGCATATTGGTGTTCCAATTTACTGTAGCAAAAGGCATTAAGCCTCTACCAAGCAAGGTATTTTGTCTACTTTGGCCGCACCTCACGGTTCTGCCTCATAGAAGGCTTCTTGTTTGATTGTCCTTGTATGGTCAAGATCTCCCTAGTGCATGTTCAATGTGGATCACTATACAAATGCTCATTAAATAACTCTTGTGGTACTTAGGAAGAAAGGGCATTGGAGGGGTGGGCAGGGAGGGGCACCAAACTGACGGTGTTTGCAAGTTCCCCCTGTCCTAATAAATCAGGCAAGGGAGTGAAAGGGTACACAATTTCCTTCCATCCCCTGCCATCTCTTCAAAATGATCCAATCTCATATCTAGAATCTACTAGGAAGATTTTGGTCATACGAGTATGCTTGAAGCTTCAATCTTATGTGGTGCTTTTTATTAGGCAAAATCATAAAATCAAAACGGACAATACTTAGTTTATGTTGGATTAAGAATTTATTATTAGAGCTGTTCATGTGATTCTAATGTGGGTGGAACTTGCATAAATGTGTGGATCCTACTGGCACAAGAGATCGTATGGGGGAGCTGGGAGCCCTTTCCCAAATTGGTAGATTTCTGAAAGAATTAAAGTGCTATAAGCACTTATTGCTCCCAAACGGGAGCTAAGAATGTATTTTATGATTTGTATATTGTGCTTGCTTCTATTCCTTCTGTAACTGAATGGAAGGAGGGAGCTCAATCCAAAGTTTGGGATGCATGCCATAGGGCATTTTTTGCACTAAAAGAATGCAGATCTTTTGCGTCATGACTGTTCACAGCATTCTGCTCTCAGGATGGAGGGTGGCCTATATTAATCAACATATATAAAAGGGTGGGGCTATATGGCCATCTATCTATGAACATAACTTCAAAATAGTGCAAAGAGTATATTAAACTTTTATTAAATTCACACAATTTTAAATCTCAAAATTTATGCTTTCTTATGTTTAAAATATTTTATGACACTAACAATCATCAAGATAGAACTAGAATTTTGTTGGACGAAGCTCAACTTACGAAGACTTGAAACATTCAAGAACTAGGAGGATAAGGAGACAATTTCGTAGCCCTTAGGCATTGTGTAGATGTTTCATTTCTCATTAGAGTGGAAGTCAGTATATGCTAATGGCTCAGGGGTATTGTAAACAATGTCATTAACAAAACCCACTCAATAGCTTCCATACTCCATATGTCACGTAGAGCGATAATCTTGAGCTTTTTCATATAACACAAGTGATTAAAACAAAACAATCTTTGAATTTTTCAAAGACTTGTTTAATCTTTGTTAGTTTACTCGGATATCTATTTTACTAAAAATTTCTTTGAGAACATTTCTTTAGCTTCCTCGAAGAGTTTTATTCTTTTAACCCTTTCAAAATTTGGGTCATCAACACTAAACTCTGGAATTTCCATTAATTTTTGGGTTTGAGATTTTTTTGAGATTTATCTAATTTTCAAAATCTATATTTGAGGTCATATTTTTCTCGTATATTTTTAAATCAGTAATTTTGGCATTGAGCTTTTAAAACATAAATATTCTAAAGTCAACTATTTTTTTCCAAAAATATGATTTTCCCATATTCCATTGGAGGGCTCATTAAGATTTTCGCCAATTCTAGGCTTATAAAAGTCCTTTAGGTTCATTAGGGGCCATAACTGGATTAGCTTGAAATTATTAACCTAGTTCTTTGTCCAAGCTAGGTTAATAATTTCAGTAATCATTTTCCTTAATGGAGTTTGCCAACGTCTAGTTGACTTGAATTTCTTTTCTTTTCAAGTTGCTTACCTTCTCATGATCTGGGCCTTTTTTGCCCACGCAAGTTTTTCATAAAAGATCAAAGACTTGGTTAGTCATCCTATTTATCTTCACGGTGCTTGCTAAGATAATCTACTGCAACATTCTTAGAAGAGTTAAACAATTTCATATGAATTTTGAGAAATATAATTAGACCATCATACCCTTCTTGGATTATCTTTTACTTTCTTCTTTCTAGAAAGTATTTTACATCCTTGTTTTCTATTCAAATCAAGAAATTAACAAGAGTCAAATAAATTTGAAATTTCTTGATTCCATTTCTTATGGCTAAGAGTTTTTTTTTTTTTTTCTCAAATATCATATAATTTTGTTCATTTTGCTTAAACTTTCTAGAATTATATCCACAAATTAGCTCTTCAGATTTTTTTTTTTCTTTCAAAACTTGAAAAAATATTCTTCTTCCCTTTCTAGCACCTTAGGAATTGCCTTTAGAATCAATCCCCCAAAATTAAATTGAAGCATCTATTTATAGAATTAACAAATCATTTTCTATTAGTGAATAAACCTGGTTTAAAGAGATTTTTTCTCTTTTAACCCTTTTGTGTTAAAATCTTCCCATTCCATTTTAACATTTGTATTCTTTTTATTTTTATTATTTTTCTACGTCTCTTTTTGTTTTCCTAAGAATGGCTTCTCTAACTTACATAACTTTTTAACAAATTGTTCCATAGTTAAGTAAAGACCTTGATTTTTGTAGTGATATGAGTTTGTAACACAATTCTTGATGAATTTAGGATTATTCACAAATAATCAATTTCATCCTGTCAACCTCTCTCTTTTTAGGACGAATGATTATTCTATTATCCTTAATTTATCTTTCTTTACAAAATATGTGTAGATGTTTTTTTTTTATGTTCCTCTCTAATTTTAGAGAAGATTAAAACGTCACTGATATAATCTAAACAAAAATCCTTAAGATATTTGAAGTTCCATCTATATCTTTGGAATATTTGTGCAGCATTGCAAGTTCCAAAAGGCAAAGATGTCCATTGATAGTGTCTATAAGGAACTAAGAATGTAGTTAAGGTTTTGATCCTTCAGATAATTTGATTTGCCAAAAGCATAATTTATATTCAAATTTGCTAAATCCTTTGACTCCTCTAGTTTGATTAACCAAAACATCCTTTCTTGGGATGAAATAACCATCAAACACAAGGTTTTCATTTAGTTTTTATAACTACATTCTCTTTTTCCCACTTTTTATGTCACTATATTTCATGATCAGTAATGTAGGACTAAAATGAGGGCTCTTAGTTTGTTTTATAAGTCATTTATCTAGTAAATCTAACCTCAATATCTTGTTTTGTAAAGAGAATTGGTTTGACCCTTACTATTTTCTATTCATCTTTTAGTTTAGATGATAAACTCTTGATGGTGTTTCCCACAATAATAAAGGATTTTCTAAGATTGGGCTTTAATATCTTGTAAATCTAATGGGATTCTTCTAGTTGTTTTATTAGGCCAACTAATTTAGCTTCTCCTTCTATTTTTTTTCTAAAATCAAGCTTGGTTCTCTTTGTTTAACGAGTTAAATTCTTTATTTCAAATGGAATTATGAGTTTGGGTCCATGGCACTTAATAAGATTTTCTCTTATGTTAACATAATAATGGTCTCTAGTCATGCACATTGGGCAATATTGGATTAGGAAATTGTTTCCTAAAATTATATCTCTACTCATGTCAGGAAAGCATAGGAATTTAGGCATGCTAAAAGTCATTTTACCTTTGGAAATCATCATCTAGTGAAAGGAATAATTTTTTATTTTTTATTTTTGGTTTATATTCCATTAGAGTTGCAGAATTATTTGTACTTTTTTGCAATTACTGGATTTTTTTCATCTTTTTCCATAATTCTATTAGAATTGCATTTGGTTGGCACATTGATGTTGTATCACTACTATAAATCAAAACATGTAAGCTATATGATTTATAGCCTAAAAATTCAAAAGTAATTTCAATATAACAATATTTCTTTTTATTTTGATTATAAAAGAAAAAAATATTTTTTTTTTCTAAATCTATATTCATCTACTTAAATCTAATTGATTTTGTTCTTCTTCTTGATAACTTGTTCCAATGAGTATAAGAATTTGGAGATTTTTTATTCATATTGTTTTATCCTCTCGTAGAATGCCATCACTCGCATTTCTAGATGATCCCTACCAAGTAGTATGAGCCTTGATTTTTCATTTTTAAATTCTTTTAGCATTGAATCTCCTTATTCCTTAAATCACTTATATCCATTAGGCTTAGTTGTATATTATGTTTAAATGGTTTTTTTTTTTTTCTCATTTAGTTCAATGATCTTTGAATTACAATATCTTCCAGATCTTGACTTGTGTCATTTACAACTTGGTTAAGACCCTTCCATGAAACATTAACTTCATTACTTATTGCTTTCATAAAGAAATTTTTTGTCTTAATTCTCAAAACAATTGAATCTTGTACATTTTTTCCACAATTGAGACATAAAAGTATGGTCTCACTCTAAACATAATTTCTCCTTTATCTAGATTGGATTGTGTTCCACCAATCTAAGACTAGATTGGGTTACCAAATCTCGTATCTTGAAGTATATATAATATAGAGAATATCCATTCCCAACTAAATAGATGTTTTATTCTTATTTGAATGATTCCAATATAAATAAAACTCAATTTGGGGAATTTTTCCTTATCTTTTCAACTTTGTTTTTATCGAATAGCTTTAATTCTAGCTTATCAGAAGATTTTTTTTTTGTGATTCTAGTTGTTGTGATATGTGGCTCATATTGAAGAGAATATGGTGAAAACAATATGCTGGTGTCTTCTGAGGAAACCGTCGACAGTTGCCCTGTATTTGCAGACAATTTGGTCCAGAATTCAGAGAGGTTTTGCTCTCGGTATTAAGCCTTCGATAGTATATCTGCAAACCGTCAACGGTTTAGCTCAGGAACCAAGCGCAAATTTTCAAATTTGAATTTTCATGTTAGGTTGGTTGGGGTTTTGAGGGAAATCCTCTAGGAAACCTTTACATACATTGTATATGTTGTATTTGTAACAAAGTTCGTTTCTTTGACACAAGATAGTAAGAAATCATAGACGATTGCTCCTGTGGATGTAGGCATTGTTGAACCACGTAATTCTTTGTGCCTTTGTTATTGCTTTCATAAAATCTGCATCATTGTGTTATTTCTGTATTATTCACCGTTGAGTGTTGTGTTGTAAGATCATGTTATTCCGCTGTGCATTCGATTTCCACAACAAATTGGTATGAGAGCAACATTGTAATGGCTTATGTAACTTCTTCTACAAAGTTCAATGTTGCCAAGTTCGATGAAACGGGAAACTTCAATTTATGGCAGAGAAGGGTGAAGGATTTATTAGTGCAGCAAGGTGTGGTGAAGGCATTATATGAAATTCAACCGGAAGGTATGGATGATACAAATTGGAAGGAATTGGAAACAAAGGCTGTGGTGACTATCAGATTATGTTTGGCCGATGATGTGCTGTGTCACGTCATGGAAGAGGATTCTCCTGCGACTGTTTGAAAAAAACTTGAAAGTCGGTATATGTCTAAGTCTTACAAATAAATTTTTTTAAATTTATATTGGCTTAAGATGGTGGAAGGTTCATATTTGAACCAACACATCAACACAAACAATCAAATCATAAGTGATTTAATGCTGGTTGATGTGAAATTCGAGGAAGATGACAAGGCGCTGATGCTATTAAATTTCCTACCTATGTCTCACACGTATGAAAACTTGACTATGACTCTAACATGGAGTAAAGAAACCCCAAATTTGGAAGCAGTAACAAGCGCATTATTGGGTTTTCATCAAAGAAAGATGGCCAATGAAGAAACTTCACATGTGAAGGGTTTGTGGTGAAGGGTAACAGGGAATGTGGGAGAAGCAAGTTCCGGAGCTGATCTCAGTCATAGTCTAGGAAGAAAAAGGACATAAGATGTTTCAAGTGCGCGAAAATTGGGCACATAAAATCAGAATGTCTGGAGTGGAAGAAAGGGAATGTTAAAAATCAAGAGGGTTTGTCAAAATCTGCAAATGTAGTAGAAGAAGACTTAGGGAGCATTGATGGTGATATGCTCTTTGTTTCATCAGGTTCAGAATGTCTCACAGATTCTTGGATCCTAGATTCTAGATGTTCTTATCACATGACACCAAATAGAAATTGGTTCAACACGTACAGGTCAGTTAATTTTGGTTATGTTCTAGTGGGAAATGATGTTGTAGGCAAAATTATTGGAATAGAAAATATCAAAATTAAGATGTATGATGGTGTTGTGAGAAATTTATATGATGTAAGTCATGTACCGAATTTAAGGAAGAATGTGATTTCATTGGGCCCTTTAGATTTTAACGGATGTAGTTACAAGTCTAAAAGTGGGATAATGAAAGTGTGTGAAGGCAACTTGATGGTGATGAAAGGACAAAAGTTAGCAAGAAATACTTATGCACTATAGGGTAATATAGTTGTAGGTGGAGCTGCAGCTGTAGAATTTGAGTCAAATGACATTGTTTTGTGGCATATGCAGTTAGGGTATATGGATGACTACATTTATTCAGATGTTTGGGGACCGGTGAGGATAGACATATGTGTTTCGTGGTATTATCACAAAAGGTCTTGGTATGTCTCATGCGGCACAAGTCAGAAATGTTTTCTAAGTTTAACTTGTGGCTGAGGTGGAAAACCAAACCGGAGAGAGATCCTCAGGTCACACATTGGTATTAAGTATGCTAGTTTAGTTCAAGGATTTTTTATAACATGATATGTTGTATGCAAGGCTTGCAAGGAACTTCTTAGTGAAATCAGTGAGTATGACACGTTTTTCGTTTAATCGATTGTGAAGGGTATCACTAGATAGGAGAGTTTCAGGAGAGATTTGGATAGGTTATGTGGTGGACCACTCTAGTATGAGAATGTTTGGATGTCCAGTCGTGCATGTTTCTAGTGAAGTGAGATCTATGCTTGGTGTAATGTCTGGACAATACATCTTTGTATGGTATAAGAAAGGTGGGTTCAAGTTGGGTGATTCAATGGAAAATAAGGTGGTGATCAGTGGAGACATAGTTTTTGGTAAGAAAGCCATGGTGCAGCGTACTTAGATAAAGGGAGAGAAATAGATGTCAGAAAATGCAGCAGTAATGAACATGTGATGCAAGTGGAGTTAGAGACTCAGGGTAGAGATGACATGGTTCATATTTCAGGGAGTTTTAACTCAGGAGACCAGTAAGAAAACAACGGGTCCAGATGCACTATCAGACCACCACCCAAGTATAAATTTGATGTTTTGGTGTATTATGCATTCATTGCTACTAGTAAGGTGCCTACTATTTTTCAAGATGCGGTGCATAGAAAAAGGAAAAATAGATGGATGAGTGCTATGGTGAAGGATATAGAGTTATTACATAAGAATCAGATGTGGGAGTTGGTGGAGCTTCCAAAGGGGAAGGGGGTGATAGGATAATGTCATATGAGAATAATCGACCTAGTCCTACGATTCAACCCTCACACAGGCACATACACTTGAAACACTTTAAATTAAGAATTTAATTAACTAAACATAAACACCATAAGTTATGCAATATTTCACAAATTCAAGGATTTTGAAAATGTGTATGACTTGTCCAGCAATTAAGTCCCAATTGGTTCTTTCACAAAGAAATCAAGTTATATACTGAAAAGTTGCCATTTCAAAGATTCAAGAATATATGTTTTATGTTAGCAAACTAATATTCATCCAATTGATTTAAGCTAGTAAGTACCAATGTTGCAATCTATGGATTCAAATGGTTATTCAAAGAAGTGATTTTCTACTAGCAAGGATTCACAAAATATAGCAAGGATTCAAACACAAGTATTAAGATTACGAATAGATTTGTTTGGATGACTTTGGCATTGTTCCACACGTAGTTAGATCACACCTTAGGTCCTTTGAACAAGCGTTGAAGCACCAAGACAAACGCAACAATGGAGTGAAGGAGAGATGGCTGAGGGGTGCATGGTATGGTGGCTATGTGGATGTGTTGAAGAGGAGGCCATGTGGGTTAGTGAGGGGAGGTGAGATGGAGTCACTAGATAGAATAGTAGTCTCTCACCACTTGATCTCCAGAGAGAATGCGTAGCCTCACACTACTCAATCAAAATGATTGGACAAAACTTTCAAGCTTTAGCAAAGGAAATTCTTTTCAATATTCAATATTCAAACTTAGCTTCATTTTCAGGTTTGACAATGGAGATATAAAAGCTAACATGGATGGGAGAGGGACAAGACATTAACTAGCTAAGCTAGTATTGGGGACAAAACATTAAACAGCCTTATACTTCCCATACTAGCATGGGAGACACAAAAAGTGGATGCTCACAACTTACTAACACATTAAATACTAACACAACTTACTTGCAAGCTAAGCTTAAGTGTCTTGCAACATTACAAATTAAATACAAAACATAAGTCAAAGGGAGGTCAAATCTGTGTGGGGCCCATTGGAGCCATGTGGGCACATGGGTCTTGAGTTGGATTTTTCTTCCATACTTCACTTGAGGGGGTCTTCAAGCACCTAACATTCTTGAAATAACATATCCAAGCACAATATAAAATGAACATAATAATCAAAAGTCTTCAAATCAAAAGTCTCCAAATCATCCCATGTGAACCTACAAAACAAATTTAATGATAGTAGATATCTGGAGGTCGTCCACGTGTCACCATGTTGGCAAAGGAGTAGACATCAAGAGGCCATCCACGTGTTACGATATATGCAAAAGAAAGAGGTAAGACATGCTGATCCCCATCATCTCTCCTGGGCCCAAAATAATTCTTCTTTGAATAATTAGAAGTGAAGTACTGGGAGTACAATTCCAAGTTGAGACGAAGGAGGTCTTCCTTAAGAATCCAGCTCTGCTCGAAAAGTGGCTTGCCTCTCCACTTGACCAAGAACTTTTGGTATGATCTTGCTTGTGTGAACGTTGTCTTGTCATCCAAGATCTTTTCAATCTCATCAAGGTTCTTTGGTATTGGTAAAGGTGGAGGCACAGGCAATTTTGGGTTTCCAAGTTCATGAGGAGTAGAGAATGGAGTAGGATCACCTACAAGGTTAGTATTGGATGGCTCCACAAAAGATGATGCTTCAAGAAAAAGTGTTAGATCTTCAACATTAAATGCATTGGTTATGTTAAAATCAACAGGAATATCGAGCATGTAAGCATTAAAACTAATTTTCTTTAAAACTTTGAAAGGTCTCATCTTTTTAGCATGCAACTTTCTTACCTTTCCTATAGGAATCTTCTCTGTACGAATACGAACCATAACCATATCACCCTCTGAAAATTCTTGTAACCTGTGATGTATATCATCATTAGATTTATAATGCTCAATGTTCAAGTTAATTTTCATTCTTATTTCAAAGTGTAGATCGTGTATATGCTTTGCAAAAGCATTAGTAGGCTCACTCACTCTAGTCTTATGTGGTAATGAAATAAGATCTAAAGACTTTCTAGGACTATATCCTATGGCATCCTAAAATTGACTAAGGCTTTTGGTCCTATTCACTAAACTATTGAATGTAAATTCGACCATCGGAAGGCATAAATCCCAAGCTGTGATGTTCTTGCCTACCAAACATCTCAGCTTGATCCTAATATGAAGGTATCCACTTTTAAGGTCTATCTTTGAAAAAAGTCTTGGATCTTACAATTAGATCAAGCATATCATCTAGTCTAGGTATGGGAAACCTATACTTGACGGTAATCATGTTAATTGCTCTATTATCAATACATGTCCTCCAAGTGTCATCTTTCTTATGAGTAAGGAGAGTAGGGTAGACATATGGACTTATGCTCTCTTGAATAAAGTAATGTTCCCTTATTTCATTCACTTGTTTCATCAATTCCTCATGTTCTCTCGGGTTCACTCTATGATGTGGTAAATATGGTAGATATGAACTATAAACAAATTCAATGACATATTGAATGTCTTTTATGGGAGGTAACTCACTAGGTGGCTTAGAGATAACATCCTTAATCTCGGAAAGAACAGGTATTACTTCTAGTGGTGTTTCATGCTTAGGAAGGGGCGTTTCTGTCTCAATCACCGACACTGCTTGTGTATCTCAACTTTCTTGCTTAAATTGATTTTTTCTAATGATATTCAATGATTTTCCACTAATTTTTTTTGCTTCCCTTCTTCTTTTTCTCACATTTTGGCTCTAGGGGACTCAAAATAATTATTTTGCCATTACACCTAAATGAATAAGTGTTGGTACGTCCATTATATGAGACATTCAAATCATACAACTAAGGTTGTCCTAATAAAATATGGGCAACATCCATGGGAAGGATATCACACCAAATCTTGTCCTCATAATCACCAATCTTAATGGGAACTAGGCCTATGTGGTTTACGGGCATGGCAGTGGTGTCAACCCAAGCTACCTTGTATGGTAGTGGGTGTGGCTCAACTTTCAAACTCAACTTTTTAGCTACAGATTTAGACACAACATTCATACAACTACCACCACCTATGTTCATCTTACAACTTTTACTCCCACACTTGATGTAAGTACGGAAAAAAGAAGTGCGACGCCAATCCTCTTGATCATTGGGACTCATCATAATGCGTCTCATCAAACTCAATTTGATGCTCTCATTTAGCTCGCTTGACAACTCATGTCTTGAGGTATCTCTCTTAACATCAATCCTACGGCCTCGATAAGGATTCCAGACGTGAGTAGACATCCTAGGGGTTAGGGAAGGGTTCGGATAGCACTAGGGCAGCCCTTTGGAATGGTGTTTGGTCACACATAATAGGGTCAAAACACAATTCTCCTACTTGGAAATTTTACCCCTAAACCTAACCAAACTAGGTTCCAAATAGCCTAAGGTTCAAAATCTGGGTAAGCTGCTCAAGGCCAATCTGCTGACGATTTTTTGAAGCCATCAACGGTTTCAGACAGTACTGAAATCCTACAAGCTACTAATGGATGGGAAATTTCTCATGCGAACGCCCTTCAGTATTTGGGTCATAATGTTTGCTAGAAAACTCTAAATAGGGCAATCTTGATATCAAACGAAAGTTAAGAAAATCTCCCACAATTTTTGTGTTTAACCCGTTTTGAAGATGGGAAGTTTTTGATAAAGAAAATTGCATATCAATTTAGCATCAGAAAAATGAAGATGTTCGGACTTAGAGGGTTTGCTTAGTTTGACTTACACTCTAATACCAAGATGATGTAAGATGGGAATGATAGACCTAGTCCTATGGTTCAAACCTTACACACGCATACACTCAAAACACTTTAATATAAGAATTCAATTAACTAAACATAAACACCATAAGTTATAAATATTTCACATGTTCAAGGATTTTGAAAAGGTGTACGACTTGTCCAGCAATTAAGTCCCAATTGGTTTTTTCATAAAGAAATCAAGTTATATGTTAAAAAGTTGCTATTTCAAAGATTTAAGAATATAAGTTCTATGTTAGCAAACTAATATTCATCTAATTCATTTAAGTTAGCAAGTACCAATGTTACAATCTATGGATTCAATCGGTTATTCGAAGATG
This sequence comes from Malania oleifera, assembly GCF_029873635.1. Taxonomy (NCBI): domain Eukaryota; kingdom Viridiplantae; phylum Streptophyta; class Magnoliopsida; order Santalales; family Ximeniaceae; genus Malania; species Malania oleifera. The sequence continues at coordinate 46,466,675 of NC_080425.1, forward strand.
AAATTTTAATCTACGAGCAAGGGTTCACAAAATATAGCAAGGATTCAACCACAAGTACTGAAATTACCAATAGATTTTCTTGGATGACTTTGATTCTATTCCACACGTAGTTAGATCACATCTTAGGTCCTTTGAACAAGCATTGAAGCACCAAGACAAACACAGCAGTGGAGTGAAGGAGAGATGGTTGTGGGGTGCATGGTATGGTGGTCGTGTGGATGTGTTGGAGGGGAGATCGTGCGGGTTAGTGAGGGGAGGTGGAGATGGAGTCACTGGATAGAATTAGGGGTGTACACAGCTCGGTTTGGTTCAGTTATTGCCAAAACCATCAACCGAGCTGAACCTCTCAGTTTTTAAAACTACTGAACCGCAACCGAACCATATACCGTCGGTTTAAAACCAAAAAAAAACCATTTATTTTACAGTTTGGTTCGGTTAATTTAGTTTTACCAAATTTTAAACTAACACAAAAAACATTATTTAAAGCCAAGCCACAGCCCACAGCCTCCTATGTTATTTTAATTGGGCCAAGGCTTTGATTGCAAAGCCCAAAACGGAAGAGGAACATATCCAACTTCAATAAATAGGGTGGGGAAATTTTTTTCTTCCCATTTCCAACTGATGTGGGATGGCTAGAAGCCTAGAAACACATTTCGCACCAGTGGGCATGAGCTGCGTTGCTGTGTGCCTGTGTGTGACTGCGTTGGCGTGGAGATGTGGGCGTTAGCGACTGGCGTGGGCGTAAGCGTCGCCGCATCGGCATAGGGTGGGACTTGGGAGGAAGCGGGAGGTGGCACGGTGCCGGTTTCACCCCCTCCAATTTTTACTACCAAACCTCTAGTTTGTTTGCCTTTCGCAAAACCTCTCTTCCCCTCTCACACTCTGTCCCCCAGATTGGGTTTGTTTTATGCAAAACCTCTATATATATATATATATATATTGTTATTTATATTTTTATATATATATATATATATATATGTTGAGTGTTTGTGCCTGTGTGTGACTGCATTGCAGAGATGAGCTGCGTTGCTGCGTGCCTGTGCGTGACTGCATTACAAAGATAAGCTACGTTGCTGTGTGCCTATGTGTGACTGCGTCGGTGTGAAGATGTGGGCGTTGGCGATTGCTGTGTGCCTATGTGTGACTGCGTCGGTGTGAAGATGTGGGCGTTGGCGACTGGCATGGGCGTAAGCCTCGCTGCATCGGCATGGGGTGGGACTTGGGAGGAAGTGGGAGGTGGCGAGGTGCTATGAGGAGTCGAGGACGGAAGGTTTGGGCGACTCGACATTGGTGTGGGCGTGAGTGTCAGAGGGCATGGCAGTCGTAGGTTACCACTTACCAAGATTCCAAGACCAGGAGCCAAGAGGATTGAGCGTCTCTTCAGGCTTCAGTCTTCTTCCATAGCAGTAAAGCACTCATCCAGTCTTCCCACATGGCCAAAATGGGAGGTGAGATTTCATGCCTCCTATATAAAATCCTTCCCCCCTCCCTGAGAAAGTACAAGACATTGAAGACAACAATTCAAATTAAAAAAATAATATATTCTACAGGACATATATATGTAGTATTAAAAATAATTATTTTAAAATTATAATCGGTTTTTGATTTTTATGGTTCGGTTTTTAAGTGAAACTGAAATCGAAACCAAAAATCTATTTTTTATAAATTCAAAACCAAACCAATGACCGAAATCAAAAAACCAAACCGAAGCTTCAAACGGTTCGGTTTTGGTCCGGTTCTCGATTTTTTGGTAAATTTTGTACACCCCTAGATAGAATAGTGGTCTCTCACCACCTGATCTCCAGAGAGAACACGTAGCCTCACACTACTCAATCAAAATGATTGGACAAAACTTTTAAGTATTAGCAAAGGAAATTTATTTCAATATTCAATATTCAATATTCAAACTTAGCTTCAGTTTCATGTCTTACGATGGAGATATATAAGCTAACATGGAGGGGATAGGGACAAGACATTAACTAGCTAAGCTAGCATGGGTGACAAAACATTAAACAACCTTATACTTCCCATATAAGCATAGGAGACACAAAAAGTAAATGCTCACAACTTACTAACACATTAAATAGACAACTTACTTGCAACCTAAGCTTAAGTATTTTGCAACATTACAAATTAAATACAAACAAAGTCAAAGGGAGGTCAAATTAGTGTGGGGCCCATTAGAGCCGTGTGAGGCCCAGAAGATCGTGTGGGGCCCAAATGAATCTTGAGTTGGATTTTGCATCCATACTTCACTTGGGGGTCTTCAAGCACCTAACATTATTGAAATAACATATCCAAGAACAATAGAAAATGACCATAATAATAATAAAAATCCTCAAATCAAAAGTCTCCAAATCATCCCATGTGAACCTACAAAACAGATTTAATGATAGTAGACATCTAGAGGTTGTCCACCTGTCACCATGTCGGCAAAGGAGTGGACTTCAGGAGGTCTTCCACGTGTTATCATATCTGCAAAAGAAAGGGGTAAGGCATGGTGATCCCCATCATAGGATGTAAGGGGTTTATGTTTTTGTTGTTTGTGGATAGCTTGTTATTTGCAAGGAAGGCTTTGACTGAGGTTAATCAGTTGGAAACTCTATTGAGAAAAGGTTTTGACATGAAGATTTTGGGTACGACCAAGGAGAATCTTGGTTTGGAGATTTGCAAGGATAGAGTTGCAGGGAGATTGGGTTATCTCATGGTAGCTTTGTGGATAGAACTTTTAGGAGATTTTGTTTATCGTCTCAAAGTGGTTTTATAGAGAATCACTGTAAATTGTTCATGAGTCCCTAAAATGCATGATTTTAGTTCCTCATTTATCTTTGTTTATTCTCATTTTACTATGCATTTTCCTAGAATTATTATTGTTCAAAGGTATGCAAGGTTTGCTTTTCTTTTTAGGAAAAACATGTTAAAACCTTGGACTTAGGCATTACGAGAAGCCAAGGAGGATTTGGAGGACTCAAAGCTCAAATCAAGTTCTCAACCAAGCTCTTGAAGCTTTAGATTATTAAGGGATAAGAAGATGATGCACGACTATGTGATGCGACTAGCAACATAAGGGACAACTAAGTCTTTACTTGCAAACTACAAGGTTCAGACTGAAATCAAAATGCTGCAAGGTTCGACCAAGTCCTTGACCAAGTGACTCTCCAAGGTGACCACGTCGAGATACTGAGCCAGAACTGAGATTAGAATTATGGAGAGCCTCGACAAAGTATTTGACCAAGAGACCTTAAGGGACGACTATGTCCAGGTCTTGAGATTTCCTAAAGATCGAGATCCTGCTCTTAACCATAAACCTAGCCAGCAAAACCCTAAGGTTCGACGTAGTCAAATACATTGAAGATTCGAATTCCTGATTTCCCATGAGTCTCAACCAAGGCATGCACAAGAAAGACACAGGGGTGACTTGGTCGACAACAACGATCTTCTACGCAAGATATGCTGCAGACTTTCCTAAATTGTGAAACAAACCTTGTAAACTCTAGAGCCTATAAGTATTTGCTATGAACATGAGCTTTGGGTTCCTCTTTGGCCTCTCTTAGGTTAGTGATAGGTTTAAGATGTCATTGAAAACCAAGTTAGATTAGAAGTAGCATAGTTTTCCATTCTTGTTTCAGTGTGTGCATGAAGTGTTCGACGGCCTGTGACAACCGGCGGCGTTTATGTGCTATCCGTGTATATTACATTATCACTTTCTTGTATCTTCCGATGTTAATGACAAACGATCTGAATATAAAAGGGATTATCTTTTTACTGCTTTCTCTTTTACTACTTTCATTTACTTGTTTGGATTATGATGATGTTTAGTGACAAGATTAGCACCTATATTGCTTCAGTCAGGTGCATGTATTAGGCTGCATTCTCCCACAGAGGTTCTCATGGTTGTTGTGATAGAGTATACTCCGATTCCCGATCATGCTCCGAATGACTGGTGCACCCTTGCTACTCTATGCCATTGAACGGCTCCTTGGATTGTTTAGCCGGGTTCTGGTTAGTTTAGTACGGTAAACTCACTGAACGTAGATTATGCAGAACAACATCCTAAACTAAATTCATGTATGAACACTGCTCTGTAGGAGTCGGGTTAACGTAGATTTACTTGCTTTCATTTAATTGCTTTCCAGTAGTTTGTTAGATTTCACCCATTGAAAAATACCACCTTTTACTTCTCTTTTACACAAAGCTATAGTAAACTAATTTCGAAGTAGCTTCATAACTATGCTTTAAGTCCCTGAAGATCGACACCTGACTTACCCCACTTTCTACTGAACTTGGGATTAGTTAGGTTCTATAAATTTTATTTTTGGAGCCTTGGCGAGCCTACCAAATTTTGGCGCCGTTGCCGAGGACTTGGCTACGGTTATAAGCTAACTTCCACTTTAGAGTATTGTTGCCTTGTGTTTTTTATTTGCTCTCCTTTAATTTTCATCTTTCTTTATATATTTTCATTTTTTTTTTTGTTTGTTATCTCTAAAGTCTTGATTCTGGGTGCTTTAAATGTGTGTGTTTGGTTTACACTCTCAGGACCCCGAGATAGTTCTTATAAATCTCGATATTGAAAGATCACGTAGGTCCTTTAGGAAACTTACCTCCAATACAGAGATCGCTAAGTGGTCTAAGCCAAAAGTTATGACTGAAAAAAACCCATCGGTTCCCGCTTATCAACTCCCGGAACCCCAAGCTCTCCACCTACAGGGTGGGAGAGCAACCACTTCAGCCACTTAGGGACTACTTTGTGCCTAATGCATACACATTGCCATCCTGCATCCGATTCCTGGATGTTTACGTGTCGAAATTTGAAATTAAGACTTCAATCATCTTGATGCTGCCCAACTTTCATGGGAACCCCACTTAAAATCCTTATCAGCATCTGGATAAGTTCTTGGAGATTTGTTCCACCATCTGTATACCTAATTTTAGCGATGATGCCCTTCATCTTAGGCTCTTTCCATTCTCGTTGAAGGATAAGGCCAAATTTGGCTGATTCCTTTAGAGCCGAACTCAGTGACTACCTGGGCCACCATGCGGTATGAATTCCTGAAAAAGTACTTCCCATTTGGGAAGACTAACCAGCTGCGAAGGGTAATCACAAGTTTCACACAGATGGATGGGAAACTTTTCTTTGAGACCTAGGAACGCTTCAGGGGCCTACTCCGTAAATTCCCACATCATCAAGTTCCCAAGTGGCAATTGGTGCAAACATTCTGCGAAGGGTTAGCTGAGAGGGATAGTGAGAGGTAAGGTATACTCCCAAGAGGGGGAGGGGGTGAATTGGGTTTTTAAAATTTTCTTTATAAATCTTTTTATTAAGTCTTTCCCAACTCTTTTATATTTAGCAATCACCCAAGTATAATTGATTTGCAATGACCAACACTCAATGTAAGATTTAATATTTATTAATGAATGATGATAAAGATCAAAACTTCAATATTTAGAATTTAGTTTTCAATATATCAATCCAATCAATAAGTTAAGCTTGATTTAACAATAAAATAGAAATTGTAGCAAGTTTCCAAAATTCTGATTTTGATATCAAACAAGTTGCTTGAGTTTAAGTATGTTAATGAACTTTGATATTTATCAATGTACTCCCTTTAATCAACGTTTCTGCAATCAACATACTTCCTTTAATCAAGGTTTCCACAATCCCCAATAACTATTTAATTTCTAGAAATTAAGTAAACATCCACGCAATTAATATATGCAAAAAATTAAAGAGAGTAAAGAAAAGAGAGAGACACCAGATTTTTACAAGGTTCGGCCGAAGACCTACGTCCTTACCCCAAGCAACCACTATGAGAATTTCAACTTTCTTTATTAGGCCAAAGTTACAACCTCTAGAAAGTAAGGTGTACTCCCAAGAGGGGGGGGGGGGGAGATGAATTGGGATTTAAAAAAATTTCTTTTACAAATTCTTTTAATAAGTTTCTTTAGTTAGTTTTGAATCCTAGTTTACCTTTCTTTTCAGCTGTCACACACAAACACAATGATTAAGAAATCCTTTGAACTTTAACCAATCTCAATCACACAAGTATACTTGATTTGCAATGATCAATACTCAATCCAATCAATAAGGTAAACTTGTTTTCACAATAAAGTAAAACTTTCATCAAGTTTCCAAAATTCAGATTTTGATATCAATCAAGTTGAAAAGCAAGGTGTAGTCCCAAGAGGGGGGATGAATTGGATTATAAAAATTTCTTTTAATTCTTTTTAAGAATCCTTAAACTTCTTTTATTTCTTTTAACCAATTCTTGACTTGTTTGTTTGATTTACTAATCACACAAGAACTTAGTTCTTTTAATCAATCAACAACACTATTGCTTAGCCAAACAAGTAATCAATCATTCAAGTAACCAAGCCAATCATCCACAGTTTGAAAACAAACAACCAAATGATTTGCCAAGCACAAGTTACCGGCAACACAATTTAGATTGATGGAAATTTGCAAGACTCGACACTCTTTGAAATATAAACACAAACCACTCAATATCAAATTTTAAACCATTTAATCACAATATAGCTTTTGTTGTCAGCCCTGGATATAAATTTGAATTAAGCCCTGTAGTGAATGATAATTTGTGTTTGCTGATGTGAAGCCTTGTATTAATTGATTTTCTTAATATGATGCGTAATATAAAATCCAACACAATATTCACACTATTCCCAATATTCAAAATCCAAATAAACTCTCACTTAATTTATCTTTGGGATGTTTAACCAAGTAATGTACTCCTGTATGGTTTCCGCAAGATATGGTTTAACCAACGTACTCCCTTTCGATTTCCACAACCCAAATCAAATTTAAACTTTAAGTTTACTTGATTCCAAAATATACGTAGTATATATAATTTCCAATTTAAACCATCCACGCAATTTAAATATGCTAGAAATAAAGAGTGAGGGAAAGAAAGAGTGAGACGGAGATTTTTACGAGGTGCGTCTTATACCCAGCCTACATCCTCGCCTTTAGAAAACCACCAAAGGATTCACTAAAATTGTTCCTTTAACGGGTGGAACAATACCTTTACAACACTCCTTGGTTAAGGCTAGAGCTCGCCTTCTCTAAACGATGTCCCCTCATTCGGTCACTCCTTAACTAGGCTAAAGCCCGCCTCTCTAAGAAAGATCCCCTTACTTAGCCAAAGATCCAAACAACCCTTGGAATCTTCAATCTACAAGATACAAATCAAATATTTGTGTATAAAGAATTTGCTCCTAAAAGAGCTTATTAGTACAACAATTCAGAACTATAATATACTTCAAAGTAAATAACAATATGGAAATTAACTTGAAGCTCAATGAAGTATATTACCGATCAATTCTTTCAATGATTGAAAGATTTAAAATTTGTAGCACAATTCCAGTGGAAGAAGATCAGCAAAAACTTAGTTGAATTCATACAAGTTGAGGGCAAAAGAGAGCCTTGAGAATTTGAGAGCAATTGAGAGAGATTTTGAATTTTTGCTGAATTTGAATTCTTGGTGTATTGATTCAATGATCTTTGAGGCTTATTTATAGACTTGAAAAGGTATGTAACTTGGTCCCCAAGTGACTTGGAGTATTCCCCAAGTTTTCACAAAGTTTGAGCCCCAAGCAAACCATTTAAAAAATGTTTCCGTTGAGATTTTTTTAAAATTCTATTCGTGGTAGTCGCCTGCCATAATCTGGCAGTCGCCCACCATGTTTCTTTTAAAGGGGCAGTAGGGCTAGTAGGGTGACAGTCACCTGCCAGGACATAGCCTATCGCCTGGCTTGACCACCTAGGCGCTCGTCCTGGTTCAAGTAGTCTACTGGTTGCTGTCAACTTCAAGTACCCTTCAGTATTTTGGTCATAACGTTTTCTGTATAACTCCAAATTTGACGAGCTTAGTATCAAAAGAAATATAAGATAAAATCCTACCACTTTCATGTTGAACATGTTTTAAAATAAGGAGTTTTTGATAGAAAAAAATGTACCTTAATGCGGATGTAGAAAAATTAACAGCATTTGGAAAATCCTCTTTTTGGTGCTTTTCATTCCAAAAATGATTCTAACCTTTTCGAAATAATTTTTGATCAAGTAAAAATATTTTCCAAGTATGTTAAAAGGTATTTAGGTCCAATAAATTAACCTAAGAGTTTCATATATCCATATTGAAATTATTTGAAGTACTTACATGAAATTTCCTATAAACTCTTTCAAATTTTCAATTCTTGAATTCCTTGAGGTCTTTATGCTTGCTTCATCTTTCTTTAAGCTTTTATCAAGTTCTATTTAATCCTCATGCTCTCATGATCTTCAACCTTTACCTTTAAATCCATTTTTGAATCCATGCTTCAAGCTAGATATAAATCATCCTTCTTTGAAATATAAGCTTTCATGAATTCTTTAACATTGCATTCATCATTGAGTCCTGAAAATACATCACTTAAACAAAGCATGTTAGGTTCTACTTGTTTGTTAGCATCAAAACAAGATGTTAAGTTTTGTAAGGCCAGCACAAGTCACTTGAGTTTAAGTTGGTTATATCCTTGAGCCACTAGTCTAGCTTTATTTCTTACTATAATTCCCTTTTCATCCTTTTTATTCCTAAATACCCATCTTGTTTCAATTATTGAATTATCATCTGGTCTGGAAACTAAATTCCATACTTTATTTTTTCAAATTGATTTAATTCTTCTTGCATAGCAATTATCCAAAAATCATCATTTAAAGCTTCTTCAATGTTCTTAGGTTCTTCTTGAGATAGGAATGCATAATGATTGCATATATTTTTTAATGAAGATCTAGTGGATACACCATGTGAAGGTTCTCCTATAATTTGATCATTTGGATGATTCCTTATGAATTTCCATTCTCTAGGTAGTTGAGAATTTTCTAAAGATTCATCATTTGGAGTTGGTTCATTTGTCTCATTCTTTACTTCTTTAATTTCTAAGTCTTCTAACTTTTGTGTTGTTTCAGCTTCTACACCATTTATTGTTTTAGTGAATGGATTTTCCTCATCAAAAGTTACATGTATTGATTCTTTTTTTTCTTTGTTTTTTTTACATGTATTGATTCTATAATTGTGAGAGTTCTTTTATTGTAAATTCTAAATGCCTTGCTTTTTAATGCATATCTTAAGAATATTCCTTCATTTGATTTTGCATCAAATTTTCCTAAGTCATCTTTATCATTTAATATGAAACATTTGCACCTAAATACATGAAAATAAGATATATTAGGCCTTCTTCCTTTCTATAGTTCATAGGGGGTTTTATTTAAGTTTGATCTTATGGAAACTCTATTCATTACATAGCATGCGGTATTTACCGCTTCAGCCAAAAATATTTAGGTAGCTTATATTCATTGGGCATGGTCCTAACTATTTCTTGGAGAGATCTATTCCATTTTTCTACAACTCCATTTTTTTGAGGAGTTCGAGGTGCTAAAAAGTTGTGATTTATTTCATGTTCATTGCAAAATTTTTCAACTTCTTTATTGTTAAACTCTCTTCCTTGATCTCTTCTTATATTTAAAACACCATATCCTTTTTCATTTTAAAGTCTTTTGCACAAGTTAATTAACATTTTACAAGCCTCATCTTTGGAGGCTAAGAAAAGTACCCAAGTAAACCTGGAGTAGTCATCAACTATGACAAAAGCATATTGCTTTCCTCCTATACTTTGTATTCTAGTAGGACCAAATAAGTCTAAATGGATAATTTCTAAAGGTTTACTAGTTAAAATATGTTTCTTCTTTTTAAAGCTTGTTTTGGTTTGCTTCCCAAGTTGGCAAGCATCACAAATTTTGTCTTTGATGAATTTTGTGCTAGTTAAACCTTTGACTAACTTCTTTTTAGATAATTTTGATAACAGATCTATACTTGCATGTCCTAATCTTCTATGCCATAGCCAACTGACTTCATTCATGGCTGCTAAGCATGTGACCTCTTGAGAAACTAGATTTTCAAGGTTTATATAATATACATTATTAACTATATAAGCAATGAATATGAAATCATGTTTTTCTGGTTTTTCAACTATGCATTTGTCTTGTTTAAAAATTATGCCAAATCCCTTATCACTAAACTGATTTAATAAATTGTGTTTTAATCCTTCTACTAACAACACATTATCAATGGTTAAGGAAGGTTCCTTACCTATTTTTTCAATTCCAATAATTTTTCCTTTAGTGTTGTCTTTGTAGGTGACATACTCTCCATCTTTTTGCATTAGGGTGGTGAATTTGGTTTTATCGCTGATCATGTGTCTTGAACACCGGCTATCCAAGTACCACTTGTCCTTTGATGGAGTGGTCATAAAGCACACCTACAAGAATAATTCAAGGTGTTATTTTTGGTACCTAAACCTTCTTAATCCTTTTTAAGTCATGTTTATTTTTATTGTTGATTTTCCATTTATTTTTGATTTTGACATATTTTTTTTTAAGTGAACATTCAAATTTTATATGTCTCTTTTTCTTACACACGAAGCATGTAGTGTGTTCATAAGCATTTGTAGAAGATGTGCTTGCATAGTGTTTTGATTCCTTTACTAAATATCCCATGTATAAGTTATTTTTCTTTTTGCTTTCAATTCCATTGAATCTAATTCCTTCTTTATCACACGTCATCTTTTGATGTCCAACAATGTTCTAAAAATTTTCTTTTCCTCTAGTAAAATTGTAGATTATTTTTTCTTTATCCTCAACTTTACTTTTAAGGTTACTTATTTCTATGTCCTTCTTGCTTTCACCATTCACTTGTAATTTTACTAAATCTTGAGACATCTCATTTATTTTCTTTATAAGATCATCAATATGTGAGTCTTTTTCTTTTTTAGCAGACATTGGGGTTTCTAGTTAGTTCTTTAGCTTTTCATTTTGTGTCCTTCAAGGCTATGTTTCTTTTAGTTACTTTTATGAACCTATTATGTAAGGCAAATAGTTCAGCTTGAATTTCTTCATATGAAGGCATGCTATCACACGAATCACTACAAGATTCATTACTTCTCTTGTCATGAAGCAGATGTTTGCCACTTCTTGATTATTTGATTCATCATGTAATTCACTTGAGCTAGTATCATCCCATGTTGCTTTCATTGCCTTCTTCTTCTTCTTGTCTTTCTTTAGCAGTGGACAATCTGGTTTAAAATGCTCAATTTTCTTACAATTATAACAAGTAGGGGGTTCATTTTTAGTTTCATTTTTACTTGTTTCCCCTTTGTCAGATTTATAACTTTTAAACTTTCAAGGGAACTTCTTATTCTTTATGAAAAACTTTCCAAGTCTTTTAGTAATGAAGGCTATATCATCATCATTTAATTCATTGTCTTCTTCATCTTCACTAGAGCTTTCTTTAGTAGCTTTAAGGCTATTGATTTCTTGTTCTTGTTATTTTCAATATATCTTTTGTTTATAGTCATCTCATATGTGAGGAGCGAACTTATCAATTCATCTAGGGAAGTATTTTTCAAGTTTCTTCCTTCTGTTATAGCAGTGGCCTTAGGTTCCCATATTGGAAAGAGTCCTCTAAGGATTTTTTGAATCATCTCATAGGTTGAGTAATTTTTCCCTAAAGCATTGAGGGAGTTTATTATATGGGTGAATCTAGTGTACATACTAGTAATAGTTTCATCTGGATTCATCCTAAAGGCCTCATACTCGCTTGTGAGCGTCAATTCTACTACCTCTAACATCAATCATTCCTTCATAGGTTACCTCTAATTTATCCCATACTTCTTTGGCTGATTTACATGCCATGACCTTATTGAATTCATTTACATCAATAGCACAATATGATGCATTCATAGCACTTGAATTTACTTGCAACATCTTATGGTTATTTTCAGTCATCTCTTTCTCCTCTTTAGGTATTTCTTTACCATCCACAATTTTAGTGGGGATAAGGTCACCTTGTGTGAAAAATTTCCATGCTTTCCAATCCAAAGTTTGTAAGTGAATTCTCATACTTTGTTTCCAAAAGGTGTTGTTTACACCGCAGAAAATAGGTGGTCTAGATGAGGATGGACCTTCAACAAATGAAGATACACCTAGGTGTGCCATATAGATCTTTATGTAGTTTCTAATTTAAGATTTACTACAATCTCGCTCTGATACCAATTGAAATGTAAGGTGTACTCCCAAGAGGGGGGTGAATTGGGATTTAAAAAAACTTCTTTTACATATTCTTTTAATAAGTTTCTTTAGTTAGTTTTGAATCCCAATTTATCTTTCTTTTTAGCTATCACACACAAACTTAATGATTAAGAAATCCTTTGAACTTTAATCAATCTCAATCACACAAGTATAATTGATTTGCAATGATTAATACTCAATCCAATCAATACGGTAAATTTGTTTTCACAATAAAATAAAACTTTCAACAAGCTTCCAAAATTCAGATTTTGATATCAAACAAGTTACTTGAGTTTAAGTTGGTTAATGAACTTTGATATTTATCAACATACTTCCTTTAATCAAGATTTCTGTAATCAACGTACTTTCTTTAATCAAGGTTTCTGCAATTATCAAAGTCAAATTAATATTCAGCAATTAACTAAGCATCCACACAATTTTTATGTGCAAAAAATTAAATAGAGTAGAGTAAGGAGAGTGACACTGTATTTTTACAAGGTTTGGTCCAAGACCTACGTCCTTGCCCCAAGAAAACCGCTACTTTACTTTCCAACTTTTTTATTAGGCAAAAGTTATGACCTCTCTAACAAGAATCCCCTCTTATTAGTACAACGATCCAATCCCTTGAACCATTAACAAATCTCCCTAGCGAGAATCCCCAAGAGCTAGTCCAATGATTCAACAACCTGAACCATCAAAAACAATAACATACAATTTGTGTACAATCACACTCTCAAAAGAGTTGATTAGTACAATTTAATGCACAACAGAAAATATTCAATCAAATATCAATATCGAAAGAATTGAAGCTTAGAAATTTATCATCGGGTTCTCTTTTAGATTTGAATTTCATAGTAAGTGAGCAAGGAACTGTGTGATTTGATTAGCAAGGATTTTAGCAAGAAAACTGTAGCAGAGTGTATGCAGTGAGAGTTTGAAGAGTATGAACAATATTGCTTGAATGTTGATTGCAATTTGTTGGTGTGTGAAATCCTTTGGTTTCCTATGTATTTATAGATGAAAAAAGCTTCTATTTCGTGTTCCCTAAGTTGCTTTAAGGATTTCCCAAGTTTTCATAAAGTTTGGGGTCCAAGAAATTAAATTTGGAAACTTTTATTTCTTGTTTAAATTTAACCATTACGAAGTATAGTAGACTGCTCTATTGGGGTTAATCGCCTGTGCTTTTAAAAAACAGCGAAATTTCAAAGTCAGAATGGGTTCAATCGCCTATACTCTTGGGGTCAGTCGATTGTGACTGTTCTGTGTTCCCAATTTATTTCAGCATAAAAGTACAATCACCTGCCCAAACAAGGTCAGTCGCCTAAACATGCAACAAAGTATGCTTTTTCATTTTTATTTCCAAAAACCTTTGTTAACTTTTATACTTGCCATATTGCTTTGAGACTTTTGAAAATATTTTCTGGGGGTTTCAAAATTTTGGTCTCTAAGTCAATATTGAAACCCAAGAGCTTCAATGCATCCATATCAACATTAAATAAAGTATTTACATAAGACTCTTTAAAAACTTAAACGTTCTAAGCACTAAGTCTTCATGCTTGTCTTTCTTGAGTCCATCTTGTCTTCAAGCTTTAATATGCTTTAGGTTTCATCAGATTTTTCTATCTTTGAGTCCATGCTTTAAGTATGCTTTAAGCTTTCTTTTGACCACTTGTCTTTGGAGTATAGTCTTTCAACAAAGCTTATGAGCACTTGATCTTGAACTTATATGCTTGAATACTGAAATATCATCACTTAAGCAAAATATGTTAAGTTCCCTTGATTTTTTATCATCAAAATCATATTTGTAAGCCTTGTTAGGCCAACAACCTCTCTCCTTCTCACGTGGAGTTCCCTCTCTAATGAAAAATCCCCTCTCGCAACGATCCAATAACCTGAATCGTCAAAACAACAATAGAAAACAAGAACAATTCTTGTGTACAAAAAGCACTCTCGGTAAGAGCAGATTAGCACAAGTGAATATCACAATATATTTCAATCAAAATCAATATAGAAAGATGAAGCTCATGAATTTATCACTGGGGTTATTTCTTAGATTGAAAAGCTCAGTAGAAACGCAAAGAATCGTATGCTTTAATCAGAAATTTCTCAGTAGGCACTTCAGCAAGAGTTTTAGCAAGATAACTTTTTGAAGAGTAGAAAATATTAAGCTTGAATGCTGATTGTAGGTATTAGTGTATTTAATTCTTTGATATAACATGTATTTATAAATGAACAAGTTTAATTTTCCTATTCCCCAAGTTACTTGGAGTGTTTCCCAAGTTTTCATGAAGTTTGGGGGCCAAGCATTCTATTTTGGAAATATTCCCTCGCGGTTTTATTTTGAATTTTACGAAGGTCAGTCGCCTGATCTATCGGGGTTAGTCTCTTGAGCTTATTTTGTTTCAGCAAAAATTCAAACACAAAATAGGGTCAATTGCCTGATCTCAGAGGGTCAGTCGACTGGGCCTATTTTGTTTGCTCAGTTAATTTAGCATAAAAATATCAGTTGACTAATCTATTTTGGTCAGTCGCCTGAACTTAGCAAATTTCCACAATATTTGATTTTCAAGACTTTGATCCTTCAATTTTTGAAAGACTTAAATGTAACTTAATTAAAAAGTATTTTCCAGGGTTTTCAAAAATTAGTCTCTAAGTCGATAAAAGATTCCTAAGAGCTTCATTCAATCATATTGAAATATTTAAAGTACTTACATGAGACTTCTTAAAAACTATGACTCTTTTAATCACTAAGCCTTCATGTATATCTTCCATTCTTCACATTGAGCTTGGCTTTAAACTTCATCTTTACCTTCATAAGATCTTGTGTCATTAAGTTCAAGCTTTTAACAAACTTTTGTCGAGCACTTTGATATTGGTCGCTTGAGCCACTTGATCTTGATACTTGAGTTACCTGAAACATCATCACTTAACCAAATATGTTAAGTTTCCTTGATTTGTTATTATCAAAATAAGATTCTTAAATCTTGTGAGGTCAACAATATCCCCATTTTTGGTGATGACAAATAAGGAGTAAAAGTGAGTGAACCTTAATAAGGCTCCCCCTTATAATAAGCATACTTTTAACAATATTTGAAAGATAAAACATCAGACGTTATCAGAATAAGTTTAAGTTCATATTTCAAGATCAATATATCAACCATGAATAAGTGTTCACGAATATTAGCAATGTACATATCTCACTTTGAATCTCAGAATCATACTTTGTCAATTTTAGATGTAATACTCAGTTATATATTTCTCAGTTGAATTCAAAACACTTCAATGTCATCATTTCGTAGTTATATCTCAGTTTTTTATTTTCATAATTTTTCAGAGTTTATATCGCAATTTTTCTCTCAAAGCTTTCTCCCCCTTTTGACCTTAATCAAAAAGAGAAGAGTAACAAAGAAAATTCAAATGAAGACACAGAATAACACAAAAAATAGAGAATTATATTCATTCAGGTTGAGTATACACAATGTAAAAAAAAAAAAATTGGAGATACATAAATAAAACATAGAACTGAGTTACAAAGCACAAAAAAAAAAAAAGAATAATCAATCATCTCTAGCTTCATCATCATTAGTTGCATTGCCTTCAACTTCTCTGATACCTTCATCATTACCTTCTTCCTCTTCAGTTTCTTCTTTATTAGATCCATCATCACTAGCATTTTCAGAGCTAATGTCCATAGGATCTATGTCGCGTGAAGAACTAGCCAAATGCTTTTTAATACGACCAATCCTCTGATCAAGTGAGGAGTAGCTAGTTTGAAGAGATGAAAAATTATTTTTTAAGAGATTGAAGTCCGGATCTCATGTCACTACTGAAGGTGGTAAATTGGTGATGAAAGGGAAGGAACCATGAAGGAGTAGCATCAGCCTAAGGAGCAGGGTGCTGAACTGGCAATTGTGGTCCAGGAGCTTGTCTTTTCCTTCTACCTCCTTTGGGAAACAAACCTTGCTTGTGTTTTTCATGCCCCATTTGCTCGAGTGTGGTGAAGGAGAAAATATCTAATGGGTATGTCTAATAAATAGGTCAATAGGAGAGGCAACATGAAGATGAGCGAAGAGGAGATTCAGAATTCCTCCATCATGAAGAATTACCCTGCAAGCGTCAGTATGGGATATCATCCATTTAAGAATTAAGCTCGATAAATCAAGATTCTTCTCCTCCAGAAAACACCACATAACAAAACTGTCCAAATATGTCATATAGTCATGAGAACCAGCCTAAGGCAAAATGTTGTATGTTATGATCTTTTGGAGAATTTGTGCCTGAAGGTTCAACTATTTGTAAAGGGGAGGATTTCCAAAGTAAATAGGTGGTTCAACCATAATCAGAGGTAAAAATTCTTCAGGAGTAAATCCTTGCTCCATGATCCATGATTGTCCAAAAAGAGGACATTCGAATTTGCCTTGGCATATATTGAAGATTTTAGCCATAGTTTGTGGAGTAAGTGCAATGGATTTACCCAAGACTTCGGTAGTGGTTACCGACTCCCCTTGAACCAAATTGGCATAGAATATTTTGACAAGTTTAGGGTAGTGTCCTTTCGCTTGGTAGGTAATGAAGTTTTTCCAACCAAGGTTCCTAAACATGGGTAGGATGTCAGGAAAATTTTCTTCAAAAAATGAAGTATCAAGAACTTTACCAAGAATTGGATCTGTTGAATGAAGATGATCTTTGTATAACCGCTTAGCATTTGGAGCAACGAGCCATTGCTTGATTGAAGAATCATTATTAGCTTGCGTTGAAGTATTACACCCAATCGTCTTCGTTCTAGGAATCATGAGTTCAAGAAAAATAACTGAATGATAAAAACTTAGATTTTTATGAGGGAATGATGTAGGGTGATGAGTTTCAAAGGTTAATCAGATGTTTTTAAAGTGTAGGTGCATTGAGGATCAAAGGAGAATGAAGGGAAGATAGGAGCAAAATAGGGTCAGTTGACTGGAGGCTTGAAATTTTAGGGCTTTGCGCATTGTTCATATTTAAACTCTGTTAGTCAGTACATTGAACTCAAGGTCAGTCACTTGACCTTCAGACGCATGTCAATTTTTCCCAGATGATAGCATGTCAGTCGACTGAGGATTAAGGGTCAATTTCCTGACCTTGCTCATCCTGAAAAAAATTTTAAAGTCAGAAAGGGATTAGTTGACCAAGGCTGAAAGTTAAGTCGCCTGACCTCTTCAACTTTTGAATTCCTATTTGATAACTTCTTTAAACAACTTCTATGTTATCTAACAATCTTAGTTCTCTTCTTATAGATATAAATCTATCTTCTGGAAGAGGTTTGGTAAAAATATTTGCTCATTGGTCATTTGTATTCACAAATTCAAGTAAGATAACTTCTTTTTGCACACGATCTCTTAAAAAGTGATGTCTTATGTTTATATGCTTGGTTCTTGAGTGTGATATAGGATTTTTGGAAATATTTATAGTGCTGGTATTGTCACATTTTATATGAATTGTAGAATACTCTAAATTAAAATCTTTTAATTGTTATTTTATATAGAGTGTTTGTGCACAACAACTACCTGCTGCCACATATTCAACTTCAACAGTAGACAGGGCTACGAAATTTTGTTTCTTAGAGAACCAATATACAAGGGATCGTCCTAGAATGTGACAAGTTCCAATTGTACTTTTTCTATCTATTTTACATCTGGCATAATGAACATCTGAATAGCTGATCATCTCAAAGCGTATGTCCTTAGGATACCATAGACCTAAGTCAATAGTACCTATTAAGTATCTTAAGATTCTTTTTACGGCTATTTGGTGAAATTTTTTAGGTGCTGACTGAAATTGGGCATATATGTATACACTAAACATTATATCCAGTCTACTAGCTGTCAAATATAGTAGACTTCCTATTATGCCTCAGTAATATTTTATATCTATCAGTTTTCCTTTTTCATCCTTATCAAGACTTATGGACGTACTCGTTGGAGTTCCTATAGGTTTACTACCTTCCACATCAAACTTATTAAGCATATCTTTTATATATTTTGATTGATTTATGAAGGTTCCATTTTTAGCTTGCTTTATTTGAAGTCCTAAGAAGTAATTCAATTCTCCCATCATACTCATTTCAAATTCTTCTTGCATACATTTGGCAAAGTCCTTACATAGATCTTTGTTTGTAGCACCAAATATGATATCATCTACATATATTTGAATGATAAGCATATTTTATTTTTAGTTTTAATAAGCAATGTGCTATCCACTTTTCCTCTTGAGAAGCCATTTTCTAGTAAAAATCTACTTAACCTCTCATACCAAGTTCTAGGGGCTTGTTTTAATCCATACAATGCTTTTGTTAATTTAAATACATGATTGGGGGAATGAATATCTTCAAAACAAGGAGGTTGTGCTACATAGACTTATTCAATTAAATATCCATTTAAAAAAGCACTCTTTAGATCCATTTGGTAGAGTTTGAATTCTTTGTGAGATGCATAGGCTAGTAACATCCTTATGGCTTCCATTCTAGCTACGGGAGCAAAGGTTTCAACGTAGTCTATTCCTTCTTCTTGATTATATCCTTGAGCCACTAGTCTAGCTTTATTTCTTACTACAATACCATTTTCATCCTTTTTATTCCTAAATACCCATTTTGGTCTAATTATTGAATGAACATCGGTCTAGGAACTAATTTCCATACTTTATTTCTTTCAAATTAATTTAACTCTTCTTGCATAGCAACTATCCATGAATCATCACTTAAAGCTTCATCAATATTCTTAGGTTCTTCTTGAGATAGGAATGCATAATGATTACATAGATTTCTCAAAGAAGATCTAGTAGATACACCTCATGAGGGTTTTCCTATGATTTGATCTTTTGGATGATTTCTTGCAAATTTCCATTCTTTATGTAGTTCAGATTTTTCGGTAGATTCATCTTTTGAGGTTGATTCATTGTTCTCATCTTTGAATTCTTTAATTTCTAAGTCTTCTAGTTTTTGTGTTGTTTCAGCTTCCTCAATGTCAATTGATTTAGTAAATGGATTTGCTTCATCAAATGCTACATGAACAGATTCTTTGATTGTGAGTGTTCTTTTTTTGTAGATTTTGAATGCCTTACTATTTAATGCATATCCTAAGAATATTTCTTCATCTGATTTTGCATTGAATTTTCCTAAGTTATCTTTATCATTTAACACAAAACACTTGCATCCACATACATGAAAATAAGATATATATATATATATATATATATATATATATATATATACATATATACATATATATTAGGCTTTTTTCCTTTCTATAGTTCATAGGGTGTCTTATCTAGGCTTGAACTTATATAAACTCTATTCATCACATAGCATACAATATTTACTACTTCAACCCAAAAGTACTTTGGTAAGTTATGTTCATTTAGCATGGTCCTAGCCATTTCTTGAAGAGATCTATTTTTCTTTTCAACAACTCCATTTTGTTGAGGAGTTCGTGGTGCTAAAAATTATGACTTATTCCATGTTCATTACAAAATTTGTCAATTTCCCTATTTTTAAATTTCCTTCCTTGATCACTTCTAATCTTTAGAATTCCATACCCTTTTCTATTTTGGAGCTTTTTACACAAATTTATTAACATATTACAAATTTCATCTTTGGAGGCTAAGAATAGTACCCAGGTAAACGTCGAGTAGTCATCAACAATGACAAAAGCATAATGCTTTACTCCTAGACTCTGAGTTCTTGTAAGGCCAAATAAATCTAAGTGAATAAGCTCTATAGGCTTACTATTGGAAATGTGTTTCTTTCTTTTAAAGTTAGTCTTAATTTGCTTTCCAAGTTGGCATGCATCGCAGATTTTGTCTTTTACAAACTTAGTACTAGGTATACCTTTGACTAAGTTTTTCTTAGCTAGTTTAGAAAGTAAATCCATACTTGCTTGTCCAAATCTCCTATGCCACGGCTAGCTTGCTTCATTCATAGTAGTCAAGCAAGTGACTTCCTGACATATCAAGTTTTCAAAGTTTATGCAGTACACATTATCAACTCTTTTTGCAATGAATAAGATTTTATTCTTATCTTTGTTTTCAACTATGCATTTGTCTTGTTTAAAGATTATTTCAAATCTTTTATCACTTAGTTGACTAATGCTGAGTAGATTATGTTCTAATCCATCTACTAGTAAGACTTCATCAATAGTCAAGTATGGATCTTTAACTACTTTTCCAATATCAATTATCTTACCTTTGGCATTGTCTCCAAAGGTGACATATCCACCATCCTTAAGCATTAATGTGGGGAACTTGGACTTGTCTCCGGTCATGTGTTTTGAACACCCACTATCCAAGTACCATTTGTCTTTTGATGGAGTGGTCCTAAAGCATACTTACAAGAGGGTTTCAAGGTGTTACTCTTTGGTATCCAAACCTTCTTAGGCTTTTTGGTTTCAAGTTTAGTTTCAGCTTTTACTCTCCATACTTTCTTGATTTTATTTTTTATTTTAAACGGACGTTCAAACTTTATGTGTCCCCTTTTCTTGCACAAAAAGCAAGTAGTGTGTTCATAGGCATTAGTGGAGGATGTGTTTGCATAGTATTTTGATTCCTTTACAAGGTACCCCATTTAAAGATTCTTTTTTCTTTTTTTTTTCAACTCCATTGAATCCAATTCCTTCTTTGTCTAGTGACATTCTTTGAGTACCTATCAGCTTTTCAAAGTTTTCCTTTCCTTTTGTAAAATTGTAGATGATTTTTCCTTTATCCTCAATTTTACTTTTAAGGTTGCTTATTTCTAAATCATTCTTGCTTTTACCATTTACTTGTAACTTTACTAGGTCTTGAGACATCTCATTTATTTTATTCATGAGATCATTAATGTGAGAGTCCTTTTCTTTTTTTGCTGATTTCGAAGTCTCTAGTTGATTTTTTAGTATTTCATTTTGTTTTTTCAAGGCTAAATTTCTTTTAGATGCTCTTATGAACCTTTTATGTAGAGAAAATAGTTCAACTTGCATTTCTCTATATGAAGGCATACTATCACATGAAACAATGCATGACTCATCACTAGATTCTTTAGATGAGCTAGTATAGGAGTTTACCTCATCATCTTTTGCCATGAAACAGATGTTCACCATGTCTTGATCACTTGATTCCTCCTCTGATTCACTTTAACTCGAGTCATCCCATGTACCTTTCATAGCCTTCTTTTTCTTCTTCTTAGCGTCCTTCTTAAGTTGTGGACAATTAGGTTTAATATATCCAACCTTTTTACAATTATAATAAGTAGGGGGTTCATTCTTTATTTCCTTTTTACTTGTCTCCCCTTTATCAGATTTTGAACCTTTAAGCTTTCAAGTGAACTTCTTATTCTTTTTGAAAAACTTTCCAAGTCTTCTAGTGATGAAGGCTATATCATCATCATCTAATTCATTTTCTTCTTCTTTACTAGAGATATCTTTAGCAGCCTTGAGGGCTATTGATTTCTTATTTTTATTCTAAGAATTTCTTTCATTTATCGCCATCTCATAAGTGAGAATCGATCCTATCAACTCATCTAGGGAAGTATTTTTCAAGTTTCTTCCTTCTGTTGTTGTAATTGCCTTAGGTTCTCAAATTGGTGA
Organism: Malania oleifera; assembly: GCF_029873635.1. NCBI lineage: Eukaryota > Viridiplantae > Streptophyta > Magnoliopsida > Santalales > Ximeniaceae > Malania > Malania oleifera. Next base: position 46,488,377 of record NC_080425.1, read on the forward strand.
AAGTCCTTTAAGGATTTTCTAAATCATTTCATAAGTTGAGTAAATCTTTCCTAAGGTATTGAGGGAGTTTATTATATTTGTGAACCTAGTGTACATACTAGTAATGGTCTCATCAGGATTCATCCAAAAAGCGTCATACTCGCAAGTGAGCATATCGATTCTATTTTCTCTTACATCAATAGTACCTTCATAAGTTACTTCAAGTTTATCCCAGATTTCTCTAGCTGATTTACATGTTATAATTCTATTGAATTCATTTACATCAAGGGCACAATATAATGCATTCATAGCACTTGAATTTACTTGTAACATCTTATGGTAAATGTTGGTCATCTCTTTTTCTTCTTTAGATATTTCTTTACCATCCACGATTTTAGTGGAGATAAGGTCATCATGTGTGACAACTTTCCATGCTTTCCAATCCATAGTTTGTAAATAAATTCTCATTCTTTGTTTCCAAAAGCTATAGTTTACATCGTAGAAAATAGGTGGTCTAGATGAGGATTGACCCTTAACAAAGGGAGATACTCCTAGGTGTACCATAGGGATCTTTATGTAGCTTCTAGTTTAAGATTTACTATAACTTAAGGCTCTGATACCAATTGAGAAGTAAGGTGTACTCCCAAGAGAGGAGGGGGTGAATTGGGTTTTTAAAAATTTCTTTATAAATCCTTTTATTAAGTATTTCCCAACTCTTTTATATTCAGCAATCACACAAGTATACCTGATTTGCAATGACCAACACTCAATCCAATACCTAGTATTTATTAATGAATTATGATAAAGATCAAAACTTCAATATTTAGAATTCAACTTTTCAATATATCAATCCAATCAATAAGGTAAGCTTGAGTTCACAATAAAATAGAAATTGCAGCAAGCTTTCAAAATTATGATTTTGATATCAAACAAGTTACTTGAGTTTATGTTAATGAACTTTGATATTTATCAACATACTCCCTTTAATCAAAGTTTCTGCAATCAACATACGTCCTTTAATCAAGGTTTCTACAATTACCAATAACTATTTAATTTTCAAAAATTAAGTAAACATCCACACAATTTATATATGCAAAGCATTAAAGAGAGTAGGGAAGAGAGGAGACACCGGATTTTTACAAGGTTCGGCCTAGAGCCTATGTCCTGGCCAAAGTTACAACCTCTCTCCTTCTTAGGTGGAGTTCCCTCTCTGACGAGAATCCTCTCTCGCTAGACAATGATCTAATAACCTAAATCATCGAAACAACAATAGAAAACAAAAACAATTCTTGTGTACAAAAAGTACTCTCTGCAAGAGCAGATTAGTACAAGTGAATATCACAATATACTTCAATCACAATCAATATAGAAATATGAAGCTCAAAAATCTATCACTGGGGTTCTTTCTTAGATTAAAAAACTCAGTAGAAACGCAAAGAACCGTAAGCTTTAATAAGCAAATTCTCAGTAGGCACTTCAACAAGAGTTTTAGCAAGATAGTTTTTTGAAGAGTAGAAAATATTAAGCTTGAATGCTGATTTTAGGTATTAGTGTATTTAATTCTTTGTTATAACATGTATTTATAGATGAAAAAGTTTAATTTTCATATTCCCCAAGTTACTTGGAGTGTTTCCCAAGTTTTCATGAAGTTAGGGGTCAAGAAATCTATTTTGGAAACATTCCCTCACTATTTTATTTTGAATTTTATGAAGGTCAGTCACCTTATCTTTCGGGGTTAGTCGCCTGAGCTTATTATGTTTCAGCAAAAATTCAAACTCAAAATGGGGTCAGTCGCCTTATCTCAGAGGGTCAGTCGACTGGGCCTATTCTGTTTGCGCAGTTAATTTAGCATAAACATATCAGTTGACTGATCTATTTTGGTTAGTCGCCTGAACTTAGCAAATTTCCACAATATTTGATTTTCAAGACATTGATCCTTAAATTTTTGAAAGACTTCAATGTAACTTAATTAAAAAACATTTTCCAGGGTTTTCGAAAATTGGTCTCTAAATCAATGAAAGATTCCTAAGAGCTTCATTCATTCATATTGAAATGTTTGAAGTACTTACATGAGACTTTTTAAAAACTATGACTCTTCTAATCACTAAGTCTTCATCTATAGCTTCCATTCTTCACATTGAGCTTGAATTTAAACTTCATCTTTAACTTCATAAGATCTTGTGTCATTAAGTTCAAACTCTTAATAGACTTTTGTCAAGAACTTTGATATTGGTCACTTGAGTCACTTGAATCACTTGATCTTGATACTAGAGTAAAATGAAACATCATCACTTAACCAAATACGTTAAGTTTTCTTGATTTGTTATCATCAAAATAAGATTTGTAAACCTTGTGAGGTCAACAGATAGATTCATGGTAGATGCCTTGTGCGAAGGTACTTTCCTCACAAAGCACAAAAATGAAGCATGGATTCTCTTCGAGAATCTTGCTGACAACTCTCAGTAGCACACTGCTGCTACTTGTAGACTCCCCAATCCATCAACCTCTAAACCTAAGGAAGTTTACGAGTTGGCTGTAGGCCATAACCTAGCCCCTACCCTGCACGCCATATCCAAACAACTAAATCAGTTCTTCCTTAGGACCGCAATCGCATACAATGGCGTGTGTAGAGGTTTGTGAAATTTTTTTAGACCCCTACCATATATGCTATAATTGCCAACATGTGCCTTCCCAGCCTGAGCTTGTGCAGAAGGAAGTGAAAGCCACCCACAACTAGTATGATAGGCTGTCTAACGACCCCTACTCTAATACCTACAACCCTGGGTGGAAACAACATCCTAGATTCTCTTGGAGGCTGCAAGCTCCAGGTTTTCAATCCCAAAGACCTCCACAAGCCCCTATGGCTCTACCTTCACGTCCATACCAAAATTTCCAAAATCATCCTGATTCAGCCCCTATATCTTCGTCCGTTCAGTAGTTGTCCCCACCTCTGCTTAATTATGACACCTTTCAAGAGATGGTGTTAAAAGCCCTTAAAAACATTAAGGCTGATCATCAAGTAGATCGGAAACTCCTTTACTCTCACTCCAAATCCATTGTAAAGCTAGAAGCCACTCAAGGGCAACTAGCTGCTACCTTGAGTTGGAGAGATGAGGGCAAGTTTCCAAGTCAGCCTGTAGTAAATCCCAAATGACAATATAAGGTGGAATTTGAACTAGACGCTGGTCCCTCATCATATCTCGAGCAAGCCTAGGTGGTGACCACCCCCCAAAGTGGTAGGATGATAGATAAACGAGGGATGGAGCAACTGAGCAAGGGAGAGAATAAGGATGAAAATAGGGTAATGCCCAATGCTGATTTGTGCACCCTATCTTCCTCTAGTTGGGTACACAAACCCTTTAGTCTCACATCTACAACTGGGAGGACCAAACCTCACTTTGCCCCTTATCAGGCTTTTCACACCTCTTCAGTGACATATCTTGCAACCCCTCTTGCACCTTCTATATTAAGGAAAGAGGCCTCAACTGAGTCCATCTGGGACATGTTTAAATAAGTAAGAATTGGCAAGCCTCTCCTAGATGGCATTGAGAAATCACCTACATTCACAAAGTTCCTTAAGGACTTATCAACGCAGGAGCAAGACTCAAGGGTGCATATAGATGGTTTGGTTAAGCAGGTCGAGCACATAAGCTCAATGATATTAGGGCATCTCATACCTAAGATAAAAGACCCTGGCTCACCCACTATTTCATGTGTAATTGGAGATTACGCCATTGATGGGCTATTTTAGATTTTGGAGCGAGTGTGAACATCTTTTTATACTCAGCCTATCAACAACTTAACCTTGGGAAGCTGAGGCCCACCTGGATAATAGTGAGTCTTGCTGATCGATCTCTTAAGCAACCTCGAGGTGTGGTGGAAGATGTGGTGGTCAAGGTGGGAGATTACCATTACCCTTTCGATTTCATCATTTTAGATATGGAGTCTTCCATAAATCTGATCCCTGTCCTTCTGGACGACCATTCCTAGCCACAGTCAATGCTTGCATTCAATGTAGGATAGGGATTATGGACATTTCATCGGGCCACAAGAAACTTAGGCAAAACATATTTACTGCCCCCCAACACACACTTAAAGTTATCCAAGTTGTGGATGAAGATGTAATTGATAAAATTGTTAGAGAAGTGGCTTTCTCAATTCTGTGGGGAGACTCATTGGATTATGCATTTCAACTTGAAAACCCCACCACCGCTAAACTAGAGGAACCTTTTGAACAACTTATGCCAAATCATGATTGGATCCCTAGTTCTGAGAATAAGTTGGGGGTATGCAACTCCAGGAATAAGGAAAAGAAGAGACAGGCTAATCTTAACTTTGAACTAGGTTGAGTTTGACATGAGCTTAAGTGCATCTGGCTAAAGATGGTAAACTTAGTGCTTTTGGGAGGCCACCCCATAATTTTTATTTCCTTTTGCATCCTTAGAAGGTACATTGAAGGGTAGCTTGAGTTTAGAATATTTAGAGTAAGCTTTAGAAAAAGTTGGGGGTTCAACTATAGGGGTGACCAGCATGCACAAGGGTGACCTGGTCTAGTCCTCGATCTGTTCTGTGATTGGAAAATGCCGAGAGGTTCGACCATGATCACAACTAGCACTGGGTTGGTGGGGGACCTAGCCAAAAGTTATGTTTTCTATTTAAATTAATAGGTGCGACCAAGGACGCACATCACAAGGAATGGTGTGACATGGTCGAGAAGGTCGAGAATTGTTTAAAAACCAAACTCACACCCAACTCTTCTTTTCCCACCTCCTATTTCTCTCTAGTCCTTTGCCCTCCTTCCACTCCGTGCTTTTGGCTATTAGGGCATCCCTTGGTTTATCCCCACTATGCCCTCTTGACCACCATCTAGTGCTCCTTCCACACATGGTCATTCCCCCCATACTGATGCACCGTCGCCTTCACCTCCTCCTTCGATTCCTTAACTATAGGCTGAACTCTGCTAGATGCATCAGGAATTTACACTCCTCCAATCCCTCATCCTTGAAACGTATGCTACATTATGGGAATAGTTTGATCAGGGTATTTAAATGATCCTTGCTACCATTCCTTATATTGCCAATGAGGCCACCTTACACCGCTTTTGGGCAGCTGTGACAACCTCGCCAACCCCTTCTAGGGTACCACCCCCTACTCCCACTTCGTCGAGACCACCCGCATTGGGTTTCAATGCTTTCGCGAGACTTAAGGGTGCTCCATGCACTCATTATGCGACTTTCGGTGATTTCGGAGACAGTGATTTTGGCAAGCACCCGGGAGCGATTAGGCTAGGGTTAGGATGACCATTTTAGCTTCTTTTTGTACGACCACCTTATGTGTTGTGCTGCTGTGGCACATTTTTGATATGTTCTTTTTACTTTCTCCACCATGTTTTTGAAGTCCGCTATAATGTAACTTCAGTTGAAAAGCAATGAAATGTACATGGTGTTGTTGATCCTCTGTTCTTTTGTGCTTCAGTGTATTCTTGCATACATATGGTGATTGGATTATATGTATTTACTGTAGGAACACCATTTGAGCGCCATGGCACCATGCAATGTTTTCACCCATGCACACCACGATCTTTCTTTCCACACTTCAGTAAGGACACTAAAGTTCTAAGTTTGGGGTAGGGGGTAGCACACTGCATGGCACATTTCATGCACAAAAATGACAAAATTGGAAAAAGAATTGAAAATTTTTTCAGTGAACAAAACTTAATTCATGCCATGACTAACAGAAATTATACCATCTACATACACCTTTATAACCTAGTGTTACATGCATAGGCTTTTCAATATGATTTTATTATGCTCACTAACAAAGTAGTGAGCCATTTGTGCGTCGTTTCACAGGATATAAACTATTTACTAATATAATACTCTATGAGGGATGACTAGTGATTCATTTGTGTTAATACTGTTGTGTAAACTCTTGTATTCACATGATACTTCATGAGGCAAAGAACACACTTACACGTTGTTTGTGGCACTTAGGGTTCTTTTAGAGCACTAAGAGAACACCTATGGTGACTATGACACCTTGTGAGGTACTGTTGAGCCTGTTCGTTCATTTCTAGACTTTTTGACATCAAACTCTGAGTTTCTAAAACTTAACTTTCCTCCTTTTTCTGGATATACCTTGCTTAACTAGTCTTTGTTCTTGCACTTACTAGCCTAGAGGTGACATCTAGTGCGGAGATAGAAACTTAGGTCTTGTAGCCTACTCAAGATATGAAGATTGACCCACCCTAGAGACAAACTTATGTTATGGACTCCTGTTGAGCTTAATTCCCATTGGTGGCATGAAGACAACAAAAGAAGTATATTGATTGTCCTAGCCGACCACGAAAAGGAAGGAAAAGGAAAATAATAGAAAAAAGGGGGAAAATAGTTATGCAAAAACATGAAATAAAAACACCTACTCCAGTCAAATGTGGCAAGGTCAAAACTAGGGACACGACACCATATTTTTACAAGTATGATGATTCTTCATCCATCTGATGCATCAGATGTATTCATGCTTGGTTCATGAATAAGTTGATCTAGGGTGGTCTTGATTAGATGTGGCGAGTAGGTGAGAAGATGTGAAGGACCCGACACCTCACGAATAGGCTAGATTACACTCCAACTAGTCCACTCTATATTATTAGCATTTGTTCCTTAAAGTATGTGGGACATTTGTTCATGACATTCTTCCTCACATATGAGAGTGAACCCATTTTTTTTCTTAAGTGCTTTCGAGACCATACCATTAAGGTTGAGTCAAGACGACTATTCTATAGGTGTCCAAGGATATTGTAAGTGTGACAAATCATGCACTTTACACATGCCTTGTGATATAACCCATTTATACTTGAGATTACATGATAATATTAGCGTTGAATTGTATTCGCTGGTTGATTCTCTGTGAGTTATGCTTGTTGATAATGGTTGTATGTTGTTGAAACTTGCATGGATCAATTGTTGCGGACTGTGTGTAAAATGGAGTCATGTATGAAAAGTCATGGATGTAATTAGGATATATTCTTCTATGTAAACTGGTATTAATTTTGTTGCATGCGACTTTATTTTGTGATTCATTAAGCTGGTTTTTGTGGGTATCGCCCTAGAAACCCTCACGAGACTATAACTCGTCCACTAAGATCAACCTAAGGGTTTAAAGCCTTATTGCATATGGTAAATGCAACCATACTTCCCTCGAAAGAGGAGGTAGGTAGGATTTGGTAGTTTTCTTAGATTTTGCTTTGCTCAAGGACTAGCAAATTGTAAGTTTGGGGTTGTGATGAGTTCCTAAAATGCATGATTTTAGATCCTTATTTATCTTTTTTTATCCTCATTTTACTAGGCATTTTCCCAAAGTTATTATTGTTCAGAGCTATGCAAGGTTTGCTTGTCTTTTTAGGAAAAATAGGTAAACCATGGAGTTACGCATTATGAGAAGCCAAGGAGGATTTGGAGGAATCAAAGTGTAGAGAACCGAACCAAGAAAATAACAAAATTAAATAAGAAAAGGAAAAAGGGGATTTTAGCAAGCTTCGTCAATGAACTCCATGTTCTCGTCAACCAAGGCCCTTTTGAAGTTCGTTGCCAAAATTCAGAGCTTCATCGACGAAGAGATCCAGAATGTCCGAAAAATATTAGGTTTAGGGTTCATCGACGAGGCCCTTCTTTCATCAACAAACGGCCTTATGTGGTTCATCGACGAAGGTGTCATTTCATCGATGAATTTGATCGAGTCAAGCAGTCTATAAATAGATTTTCAATTACTTCATGGTTAAGAAATCAAAATATATCTCCCTCTCTCTCTCTCTAGAACCTACACCCACACTCTCTCTTTCTTTGATCCATCGTCATTCATTTCCTGTTTCAACGATCGGAGGTTACCGTGAGGATCAGGGAGCAAATATCTACAAATCTAGTGGAGTGGATTCTTGATTTTGGGAAAAAATCTAGGGTTTGGTTTTCAAGCGTCTCGGGTGTTTTTCAGGAAATAGGTAAAGGGATTATATTATGTCAGCTATGTTTATGAGTTATAACAGATTGAAATGCTAAAATGGTTTTTAGATAAACAGTTACAGCTTTTGTAGGGCTTCCGGGCCTAGGGTTTGGTTAACCGACTTTATTTCCAAAACCAACCGTGTAAATTTAAATATAATATTTTTAAAGTATAGTATTGGTTTTTTTGAACGTTTTCACCGGTTGGAAAGTTGTTATTTCAAACCATAAGCTTATATTAAAACCAACTAAAGGCGCTAGGGTTGATTATCTCCATTTTTCCCTTATTTAGTTATATATCTATATTTAGTAAATAACGACCTCAAGATATTCATACCCCAATTTTAGCAGCAATATTGATGTTCACAAGCAGTTGAGTTAAGTATGAGTTACCAGATGAAAACTTGTGATATGAGTATATTTTTAATTGGCATTAAAGGAGTAGGTTTTTGTGTAATACTGAACTGTAATGGCTATAAGCCAAGACAAGAGATATGATGGCTATATGCCAAGAGAAGAGATGAGAGATGTGATGGCTAAAAGCAGAGTTTATGATACGCTGGTTTTTACCAAGTCAGTATCGAGCAGATGTTTTTACAGAATTATGTGCAGATTATGTTATATTACAGTTTTATGAAATGAATGATAATTACAGTTTTATATGATGTAAATTTCCATATATGATAGTAGAGCCCTGTTATGATGTTCTCATGTTTAAGCACAGTACTGTAGCTATACGTATGTAGAGGTACAACCACACTGCTCAGTTAGAGGGTGGATGTGAAAGGTGACTAGTGGCCTGGGTAAAGTACTCCCTGAAGGAGTGATTCCAGGGCCCCATCCGATGGAGTATTTCGGATGACTTAGCCTTTGAGTGGCCTTTGGGTATAGAGAGAGAGAGAGAGAGAGAGAGAGAGAGAGAGAGAGAGAGAGAGAGAGTGGGCACCATCGTACCACTTTATGTTTAACTTAGCATTAGTCGGCCGGCTATTTTCTAGGTCCAGCCTTTGAACCACACAACCTGTCATGGGGGGAAGCTTGTCGCACATGTATGTGGTGGCGTGACGACGCTAGTCCTACAAACCAGGCTGTATCCTCTATGCATATATGGGCGTATTTACTATAAAAAGGGCTATATTAAGCCAGCAGTATGTATTTTCATATTTGTAAAGCAACAGTATAGATTTTAAAATGTCAATTAAATGTATTTAAATTTTAGCAATATATGTACACACAAAATCTCACGCTAACCACACACTGATAATAATATAATCCATCTTACTGAGAGGTGTCTCACCCTAGCATACAAATGTTATTTCAGGTCCTCCGAGGGATCGAGCCTAGTGTGTTGCCAGGCAGAGTTAGATAGTAGACAGTTCTTGTCAGAGCTAGTGAGATTTTATGCAGTGTCTGTCTTTTGGGGATTGTATATACATGGCAGATTATGTTTTTAGTTTTGTATGGATGTATATGAGAAACAGTTAGAAACTCTGGTAAGTGTTATTAGAAGATGTATGTTTTCTGCTGTGTATGTTTATGTAGTTCAGTATGGAACACTCGATTTCCTTTATCACCTATGAGAATAAGAAAAGTGACTACATTAAAAACATCTACTAATACATCTAGTGAGTGCAGTGAACCTGAATTTGGAGACGATATGGCCATGCTAACCAGGAAATTCAATAGGTTCTTCAGAAAGAACCATAAGCCATATAGAATGTTTAGAGATTCAGTATTTGAAAAGGGAAAGCCTAGTAAAAGAAAATAAAAATCGAACGCTCCCACGTGCTATAATTGCAACAAGGTTGAGCATATCAAACCTAATTTCCTGTTGCTGAAAAAGGAGTCTAGGAAAAAGAAGAAAGCCATGAAAGTAGGCACCTTGTGGGATAGACAAAACAATAGCAATTCAGATTCAGATTGCAATGACTCTAAGGTTGCCAACTTGTGCCTGATGGCACGAAATGATGAGGTACTGTCTTTTTGCTCCATCTTCATATTATTTTGATGATGATTGTGATTCTGATAGCATGCCTACATATAAGGAATTGCAATATGAATATATTCGTGAATCAAAATTGTTAAAGAAAATGATGTTTTGAAAAAGAAATATGAGAATTTGTCAAAGCTTGTTGAAATGGGAAAAACTATTCATTCTGCTTGGCAAGAAGAAAAGAATTTGAAAATGACTAAACTTGAAAGAAATATGGAGGATAGCTCCAAGATTATCTCCAAATTTACTGAGGGCCAATATAATTTTGAAAAACTTCTTGGGGCCCAAAGAAACTTGCTTAGTGAAGAAGGTCTAGGATTTAATGGAATTGGGAATGTTAGGCGAAATGATCTTTATATGGGATATTTTACTCGTAAATAAAAATCCTACATTCCACCTAAAGAATCTTGTCAGGCAAACAACATGTTATAAATGCAAACAGATAGGTCATATTCAGTTTGATTGTCCTTTTAGAAATAACCATGTAAGAATTAAAAAGGTATGGAGAGTCAAAGGTTAATCAGGAACTAACCCCTTCGGACCCAACATAATTTGGAGACCAGCGTCAGTTAGTTAGATTTTCTAGCAGGTGTGTTTGAGATAGTCCTCATCCAAGGACAAGTGGTACTTGGATAGCGGCTGCTCACGACATATGACTGGCGACAAGGCCAAGTTCGCATCCATCACTCCCAAGGAAGGAGGATTCATAACATTCGGGGATAATGCAAAAGAGAGAATCATCAGAGTAGGTAAGGTTGGTAAGGATCCTTCCCTCGTTATTGATAATGTACTACTTGTTTATGGCTTGAAACATAATTTGTTAGGTATTAGCCAATTGTGTGAGGGTATAAAGTATATTTTGAAAATGATAAATGTATTGTTGAGTGTAAATCTGATAACAAAGTATATTTTACTACTGAACGTCATGAAAATGTGTACACTACTAGTCTTGGTAATTTAGCTTCTCAACAAGTTACATGCTTTTCTACTATAAATGAAGCTAGCTGGTTGTGGCATACACCTTTAGGACATGCTAGTATGGATCTTTTATCAAAACTTGTGAAAAATGTTAAGTTTTATGCTTACCAAAAACACATTTTGTGAAAAATAAGATTTGTGATGCATGTCAAATGGGTAGGCCAAAAAAATCAAGTTTTAAGAAAAAGAAATTCTACCACTAGACCACTTGAAATGCTACACTTAGATTTATTTGGTTCTAATCAAGTTCAAGGTTCAGACTGAAATCAAAATGTATATACAATCCCCAAAAGACAGACACTGCATAAAATCTCACCAGCTCTAACAACAACTGTCTACTATCAAATTTATATATATGTTGAATATGTTGTATTTATAACAGAGTTCTTGTCTTCAACACAACATAGTAAGAAATCGTAGCTGATTGCTCCTAGGGATGTAGGCATTGTCGAACCATGTAATTCTTTATTTTTTTTCTATTACTTTCATATAATTTGCTTGATTGTGTTGTTTCTGTATTATTCACCGTTGAGTGCTACGTTGTAAGATCGTGTTATCCCATTGTGCATTCGATTTCCACAATACTAGTAATGCTAGTTTTCTTGCTCAAAGTGCTTTTATAGAGGGGATGTAGATTTTGGTTGCTAGTTTAGTTGTTTATAAAGTGGTGGAAAATGTTTATCATATGAAGAAGGGCATTATGTTCAAATTAGATTTTAAAAGGCGTCTAATAAAGTTTGTTGGAAGTTATTGGATAAGGCTCCTTTGAGGAAAGAGTTTGTAAATAAGTGGAGGGATTGGACAAGGGTTTGTATTGCAGCTTTCTCCAAACCTCCGAGAAAAAGCATGAAAAGATAACACTCCAATGGCAAGTTCCCTTCGCCATCCCTTTAATTTTTTGATGATAATTAGTGGGCAACATAGAGAGTGGTTCAAGTCATCTAGGGGGTCAGGCAAGGAATCCTTTATCCATATATTTTAGTTTCCCTCATAGGGATAAGTTCCATATGATGACACATATGTGTTGTCCTTACAAGACTTAATATCTTATTTTGATGACAACAAACAAAAGGAACTTAACATATTTGGTTAAGTGATGACATTTCATGACTCAACTATGAGAAAGCAAGGTCAAGTGTTCACAGAGATCCATTGAAAGCTTAAAATCAAAAGAAATATGATCAAAAGAATCTTAAAGGCATGGATTCCAAGATGATATATTAAAACTTGAAGATTATGAGAGCATGGATATTAAAGAGAAAGGTCAAAGTATATTAAAGCTTGAAAACAAAGCAAACAAGAAGACTTAAGTGTTTAGAATGTCAAAGTCTTAAGAAGTCTTTATGTAAGTACTTCATGTTTAAATATCTTATGAAATACTTTGAAGCTCTTTAGGATACAATATAGACTTAGAGACCAATTTTTGAAAACCCTGGAAAATGATTTTAAAAGTCATATTTGAGTTTTTCAAATAACAAGGAATCAAAGTCTCAAAAAAATGAAAGTTTTGGAAAAATGGATTGTCCAGCTGACTGACCTGAATGAACTGTATTTGCTTAGCCGATTGACAATTAAATCTTTTAATTGGACTGTCCAGCCGACTGACCTGAATGAACTATGTTCACTCAGCCAACTGACAATTAATTCTTGAAATTTATGGACAGACAGAATGGACTTAGCCGACTGGCCAACCGACTGACCCTATACAAAATAGGCCCAGCCGACTGTCTAGCCAACTGACCTGTGGAGTTTTTAAATTTTGAACTTTAACGAGAAAATTCCAAAAAATAGTTTTTCAAATGTAAACATTATAAAATCTTGGGTAACACTACAAGCAATTTGGGAAACATGGAAACTCACTCTAAAAACTCTATAAATACTCCTTTAACCCTATGAATTAAATCACCAAACATACAATCAACATTCAAGCACTCTACTTGCAATTTCTTCTAAAGATCACTCTTGCTCAAATCTTTGCACAACCGAATTACTAAATTTTTGAGTTGCTGATCCATCCTACCTCTAAGTTCTGAGTTGCTAATTCTCATCTAGAAGGAACTCGGTGATAAATTCACTTGAACTTCATTGTATTTCATATTGATATTTTATATTGAAGTACATAGTGTTTAAATTTGTACTAATCTGCTCTTTGTGAGAGTGTTCTTGTAGGCAAAGTTTATCTTTGTATTCTTGTAGTTCTTTAATGGTTCAAGGTTGATTTGGATCATTGACCGAGTGTGGGGTATCGCTTGGAGAGGCATTGCTCTAGCCTATTGAAGGAGTAACCGAGCGTGAAGTATCGCTTGGAGAGGCATTGCTCTAGCCTACTTAAGGAGTGTCTAAGCGTGGAGTATTGCTTATAAAAGGTTTGTTCCGCCTGGAAAGGAAGGGTATAGTGGAATCTTTTGGTGGTATTGGCCAAAGGCAAGGACGTAGGCTGGGGATAAGTCAAAGGTTCAGTCGCCCGTGGACGCTACGGTCATTTTTGGTTCAGTCGCCCAAAACCAAATCAACCTTCTGACTTGTCAAAGGTTCGGTCGCCCGAGATATTTTGAACATTAGGGGTTTGGTCGCCTAAAACCTCACAAGTTTGGCCGTTTCTGTCCTGCCTTAATTTAATTGACTCCCCTGACAATATATGTGATATTGGGGACTATCTTACGTGTAAGTGTAAGGACCTAAGGTCTTTGAGTTAGTCCCAAAAATCTGGCATTGGTCGACCTAAGGGTGCTCTAAGGTCATTTGGTCCCTATGGTCAATCTACGGTCATATTGAGCATAAAACCCTATTATGCATGCAGATGCATTATAACAGACCATATTATTATAGACCAATTAAAAATGAATGCAAATATAATAGCAAATAGGTCTTCATTCTTTCGATTCTTCAGATGCCATAAATGAAGCTCGATCTTTATAGTTCGTATGGCTTGCTTGAGTTCCTACCATCAGTGCATGCAAGGATAAACCTGTTCAAGAAGCTTAGTGTACAGGTAAGAAATATTGGTTTTGTCATAATCAAAACGGGATCAGACTCATAGAGTCAACAATGTAGTTCACAATCATCTAAATATAGTAATCAGGAGAAAATATCAATAGTATTCAGCATTCATGACAAGAAAATAACTAAGAGTTTAAAGAGCAAATAAAATATAAGTGTCACAATATTACAACCCAAATTGTTTTTATCAAGTGAATTCAAACAAACAACTAGCCCTCATCAAGATCATCACCGCCAGAAGAAGTCTCCTCCTCATCATCATTGTCGTCATCCTAATTGCCCGAACTTGCCTCCATGGGAGCTTTTCTTTTCAAAAAGGAAGAACTACACATATGGATCTCAATGTGTGCAAACTTCTTATCAAACGAATTAAATCTGGATTGGAGTGCATTATACTTTGAATCCATATCACCACGAAAAGCACTCAGTTGAGAGTCTATATGTTAACGATAATCCACGAACCATAAAGGAGCATTAGTATCTGGAACAGCTGGAGCAGGTGGTGCATCCTGATGTGGATCTTGACCATGAGGCTAATCTGCTTGTAATCCTACATTGCCTTGCCGAGCTTTATTTGGCCTAGGTACCCATTTATGTCCTCAGTACAACTCATATCCCATGAGTTTCACTGTAGTGGATGAAAAAAGATCATAGGATGTACATTCAATGAATAAGGTGGATGAGTTAGCAACACCCAAGTGATTAAAAATGAGGTTCAAGATTCTTCCATAAGGAAAATAACTCGCCTCATTTCCTCTTTTTAAATCATCCATCTTAGGATCAAGGAAGGAAGATCAAGGTGTTTTCCTTTGTATAAACATCATATTACAAAACAATCTAAGTTGGATAGATGGTAACGAGACCCCCTTAATGTTTCAATTATTTGAATGGAGATTTTATTTAAATTTTTGGCAGCATCCCGTCTATAAATAAGGCATTTTCCAAATTTTTATAATCCTGCATAAAACCAATATTTAACAGTCCAGTATATCAATATTTCAGTTATTCAAGCATATCAGTACCATGGTTAGTTCATTCATGTTTCTCAATCGCGTACATTAATCGTAAGTACAAGCAGAGTTAAACTTACTATTAACTACTACATCCTAGGCTATAATATGGCCTATATATGATAGTACTACAACATCCAAATAGTATATCCAAACTAATTACATCTGAATGGAAAGGCTTATATCTATATCATCTATCTCTCCCCCTTTGCCATTATCAAAATTGGGGGAAAAGAGCTACGGAGGATCATTCCCGCAGGTGACCAAGGTGGTCGAAAGGAGCAGTGAAAGAAGCGTCAAGAGAATCAAAATGAGCACGGTTGGTGTTTTCATGATGGGCAAGGGTCACATCGAGAGAGTCAAAAAGAGCACGGTTATGCATTTCTGACTACGTCATGGCATGTTGGATGTCGTCCAGGCACTCCAAGATATGACCATAGGAGGCATCCTCATCCTCTTTGTCTTCTTCCTCCAAAGCGGCCTCAACTTCATCAATCGGAGCTTAACCCTGCTCGTGGGCTTTGACCCACGTGTTGGTAGCATCATCCTTTTCAAAATGCATGCGACGAAGGGCCACCTCAGTGTATGTATCCTCGAGCGCAGGACGAATGTAGGGTATCCCGGCGTGGATAAGCTCGAAATAATCAAAAAATGTCATGAGGAGACGACCATAGGGAAGGCAACCCCGCTTCTGTTTGAGGCTCTCTTCCATATTCTGAACGATTATAGAGGGCAAGTAGATACAACGCCCAACCCAAAGGCAGTACATTCTGAAAATGTTGCCCAAAGTCACCCAATCCCGACCACCGGTTCGAGGGCAAAGATTATATGTAATCACATGGTGGAGGACCCTAAATTCAATCATGAGGTCCTTGGATTTGGGGCGGGCAATGGAAGGAATACGAGGGTTACCAGTAATGAGCTTGAGCGTCGTGTGTGAGTCAAACCATTCAAAGCACGTGGGCTTGGAGGCCTTGGCGAGGCCTCGAATCGGATAGAGGCTATAGCCTCGCACAATAGAGATTGTATCTTTGGAGAGCCAAATGAGGGTGTCGTGGACCGTGGAATAGGCAGCAATGCCGCAATATGATGGGACAAAGTTAGTGTAGAATTCGTGAACAAGGTCCTCGTAGACAAGCTCTCCTAGGTCGAAGAGAGCATCCCACCCAACGACCTTGATTTTGGAAAGCAAATTGGGAAAGTGGAGGTGGAGAAAATCGGATGGCATGATCATGCCATGAATGATGTGCCCTTTTACAATGTCATTTTGATAACGATAGGCAGCCTCTGCAAAGATGAAATGGGGATCAGAGTTGGCGGGGGTCGGTTGAGGAGGAGCGGTGGGGGGACGATGAGACGAGCCCTCGCCAGCCTTGGTTTGAAGAATGCGGCGCTTAGTTCAGGGAGCCATTGAAAATGGAGGCGAGCGTGTAAGTGGGAAGGAGGCTTAGAGGTGGGAATGGTGGCAGCCAGCCGCAACTACCAAAGGAGCGGCAAGGAACTTGGAGAGGGCGTGCGGCTGTGAGGAAGAGAGAGCTTGGAGAGTGTTCGGATAGGTAAGGAAACTCAGAGAAGGGAAGGTTTTTGGGATGCACAAGGTAATGTAGGTCGAGGGAAGGAGGTGTGAAAGCGTCAGCGGGTCAAGAGGAAGGAGAAGGGTCGAGGTGTGAGGGCTAGGGTTTGAGAATAGGAAAGATGTGTGAGCGGGAATATAAGATAGCCAGAAAAATTTCGTCAACAAGGCACTATGTTCGTCGGCAAAATTAAGGAAAATTTAGCGATGATACCCCTTTGTTTGTTGATGAAATTGAGGAGAATTTGGTGACGAGACCCCTATGTTCGTCGATGAATATGATGGTTTCCTTGGCGAAGAGACCCCTGTGTTCGTCGACGAGAGCAGGAAGTTAAACTAGGTTGCACTTGGGTTGAGCTTAAGAATGAAGGAGGAGACAACCATAAGATCCAAGGATGGATCTGAGGGAGTACACATGCCTAGGGCATGCCAGATTTTGCTGAATCTTTCTTCATTAAGAGGCTTAGTCAATATGTCTACTAATTTATTTTCAGTAGGAACATAAACCAACTCAACGTCTCCCTTTAGGACATGGTCTAGAATAAAATGGTGCCTAATTTCGATGTGTTTAGTTCTAGAGTGTAGGCACGGATTTTTTAAGATGTTGATAGTACTAGTGTTGTCACAATGAATTGGAGTACCCTTAACTAACATTCGGAAGTCCTCAAGCTATTTCTTCATGTATAAGGTTTGGGCACAACAACTACCGGCTGCAATGTATTCAGCCTCGGTGGTTGAGAGAGCTACAGAGGTTTGCTTTTTGCAAAACTAGGACACAAGTGAGTGTCCTAGGAAATGGCATGTTCCACTAGTGCTTTTTCTATTGGTTTTGCAACCACCGTAGTTGGCATCCGAGTAGTAGGTGAGATCAAAGGAAGCATTCTTAGGGTAAAAGAGTCTTAAGTCATGTGTGCCTGCTAAGTACCTAAAGATTCTTTTGACTGCATGAAGATGAGATTCTTTGGGACATGATTGGAATCTAGCCCATAGACAAACACTAAACATATATTGGGCCTGCTAGAAGTGAGATACAACAAGCTACCAATCATTCCGTAGTTAAGTTTTTGGTCTACATTCTTCCCTTTTTCATCGATGTCAAGTTTCATTGTGATGCTCATAGGGGTTACTTTAGACTTGCTCATTTCAAGACCAAACTTCTTTAGCATGTCCTTAATGTATTTGGCTTGATTTATAAAAATTCCATGCTTTATTTGTTTAATTTGTAACCCTAGGAAGAAGGTTAGTTCACTCATCATACTCATTTCAAATGTTTCCTACATGGTTTAAGCAAAATCTTGACACAAAGTTTCATTTGTAGCACCAAAAATGATATCATCTATGTAAATCTGTATAACTAGCATATCATTTTCCTTATGTTTTAAGAATAATAAAGTGTCAAATTTACCTCTTGTGAAGCCATTATCTAGAAGGAATTTACTTAAATGTTTATACCATGCCCTTGGTGCTTGCTTAAGTCCGTAAAGAGCTTTTGAGAGTTTGTATACATATTCTGGATGTGTGTGGCTCTCAAATCCTAGAGGTTGCTTGACATAGACTTCATCATTTATGTATCCATTTAAAAATGCACTTTTTACATCCATTTGAAATAACTTAAAATTTTTGGAGCAAGCAAAAGCAAGTAGTATTCTAATCGCTTCTAGTCTTGCCACGGGAGCATAACTTTCATCATAGTCAATACCCTCCTATTGGTTATACCCTTGGGTCACTAATCTAGCTTTGTTTCTAACAATATTCCCATCTTCATCTTTCTTATTCCTAAACACCCATTTTGTGCCTATTATTGTAGTATTTTTGGGTTTAGGGACTACGTGCCATACTTTATTTCTTTCAAATTGGTATAGCTCTTCTTGCATGGCATTTATCCAGTTTTCATCATTTTCAACTTACTCAAAGTTTTTTGGTTCTAGATGGGATACGAAAGCAATATGATTACATCCACTTCTTAGGTGAGATCTAGTGCTAACTCCTTGGGATGGACTACCTATGATAAGATCAGTTGGGTGATTCTTTACAAATTTCAAAGCCCTAGGTAGTTCATAATTTTCTTCTTCTGGTTCATTAGACTTTTGAGGAGATGATTCTAGATGATCAATGTTTGTGTCTTGACAGTTTCTGTCTTGATCATTATTTATCTTAAGTTGCTCAAGTTCTTTTTCAGTTCTAAAGGTAGTGACTTAATTATCTTCTTCCACCTCAACAGTTGTTTTGGATGTGTGAGGGTCTGTTTCATCAAACACAACGTGGGTTGATTCTTGAATAGTTTGAGTTCTTTTGTTGAATACCCTATATAGTTTGTTATTCATGGCATATCCTATAAAGATTCCCTCATTGGATTTTGAATCAAATTTTGCCAAATGATCCCTATCATTTAATATGAAACATTTTCAATCCACAACCTCAAGTGTGAATATTAGGTTTCCTCCTTCCATATCCATTGTGGTTTGTCCTACTTGATCTAATGATGACATGATGCCAATAACCAGTTATGCTGACGACTTCTGCCATAATATTTTGGCAAGTTGCGTTCGTTGAAGCATTGTCCTAGCCATTTCTTGAGTGTTTCAATTTTTCCGTTCAACTACTCCAGTTTGTGTCAGTTTTTGGGTGCGGAGAAGTTGTGTGATACCATTTTCTGTTGCAAAGTCTCTTCGTTCTTTTGTTTTCTAAATTCCTTCCTCTATCCTCCTAATGTGTACCATTGACATTTCCCTTTCATTTTGAATTTTTCCACAAAAATGGGATGAATGCATTACAACAAGTGTCACTTTTTGGGGGGTGTGCAAGAAAATTCCCATGAGAATCGAAAAGTCCATCAACTATAACAGGCATATAGTGTTTTCCACTAATACTAGCAATTCATTTGGACTCGAACAGATCAAGATGGATTAACTCTAAAGGTCTTGAGGGGATATCATTTTCTTGTTTTGACAGGAGATTTAACTTGTTTTCCAATTGACATGCATCACAACTTGTCTTTTACATAATTTATGCTTTGGTAGGCCATTTACTAGGTCCTTAGATGATAGCTTATGTATAAGTCCATGCTGCATAACCTATCTTTTCCTGTCATAACCAATAATTTTCAATTAGTACTGCAATCCTCTAATGTCAAAAGCTTTAATGTCTCAAATTCCATTGTTTACATGTTGGCTTCATGTTTTCCTACAAGTCTGGTTTTTCCACTGTAAATCATTTATTAGGCATTGGGGACATTGAATTAATTTTGAAACCTTTATCAACAATGGCTACCACTTAATAGGTTATGCTTGAGTTATCTACAAAAAGCTACATTTTCCAATTCCAGAATGAATTACCTATTTTAAACGTTAACCGATGATTCTTCCGTTGCATTGGTCTCCCGAAAGATTCCTCGAATCCTTCCTTCGTGTAGGTGTAGAGAGGAATTTGCTTGCATCTCCCTCATGTGGTCTTAGCATCCACATCAAGAACCAGTTAGTTCTTGTGGAGTTATTCTTTAAGCATACTTGCACACAACATTACGTGAATTTGTTTTTGGTACCAAGTTTTGTCTTGTTCTATGGGTTAGTGGTCTTAATTCACCCATTTGTATTTTCATACTTGTTCCTCTATTTCCCCTGAAGGGCAAGTAAGCCCCCCGTACATGACCTCATTCTTTCACTAAAGAGCAAACTTATTACAGCAAAGGGTTTGGTTTAGGTCAGGGTTTTTTTTTTATACTGACTACTTCTTTTAGCATAAAGATGTGCAAAGCCTATTGATCAATGATCAAGGCCATCCTAATCCGTCTTTGAAAATTCCAAATCTTTAACTCCAAGTAACCTATCAAAATTTTCTTTACCATTGTAAATTTATCAAATTGTATTATTGGATCTTCACCCTCTTTTTCTCCTTTAAGAGTTTTCTTAAAGGATTTCGATTATTTTACCTTTTTAAGCTTTCCAAATTCTTTTTGAAAAGACTCCCTTTCCATTTTTTACATGCCTTAGTGGACTTTTTTTCGTTTTCTAGCCGAAGAGATGCATTTTCTTCTGTCTTTCAGAGTATCCCTTACATATTTGTTTTTTTGTTGCATTTGCAGATTGTTCTCCTTCTAAAAGTTTGTGTTTCTTTCTAGATGCTATTAATTCAATATTGAGTTTCCTACAGTTTTATTCTAGTTCTTCATAAGAAGGGAGATATTCATCATGAGAGTTTACCTCACTTTGTTCGTCCACCATAAGGCAGAAATTGGCAACTTCTTCCTCGATTTCTTCATCAGTTGAGGTTCCATTTAGTTCATCCCATTCAGTTGCGTTCATTGCTTTGAACTTCTTTTTGTCTCCCTGTTGATTGTTACCTTTTTTTTAAGAGAGGACAGTTGGCCATGTGGTGCCCGATCTTTTTACAATTGTAGCATCTTATGCTCGATTCTCCTTTCTCCTTTTGTTTTCCATCTCGTTTGTTCATCAAAAAATTCCTGAATCTTCTTGTAAGGAGAGCGACTTCATCGTCATCATCATTTTCTTCCTCTTATACAAGCTCCTTTTGCTTTCCAGTTTTTAGAGCAATTCAGGTAGCCTTCTTGGGTGCTTCAGCTTCTGCGGCAGCATTTTTATTCTTGATCTCATAGGTCATGAGAGACCCGATTAGCTCGTCAAAAGTGACCTTTGATAGGTCCTTTGCTTCCTCAATTGCTATGGACTTGGCGTGCCAACATTCCAGTAGTGAGCGAAGGACTTTCTTCTGCACATTGCTTCCATAGAGTTTCCACCAAGAGCTTTAGTCCATTTTTTATGTTGTAAAATAGTAAACATGGCAGTAATTGTTCTCACCTTCTTTCCATTTTAAACATTATTTCATATTCTTTTTGTTGACCAAATAATAAATTTTTTTACTTTTTTACTTTGGTTTTACCTTCATACGTTACCTGATTTTTTCCCCACATCTCCTTAGCCGTGTGCAGCCTCCCAGATTCGGTTAACTCTTCAATCATTCACACACACTGAGGAAGTTCTTGGTCCTTAAAGTTCATTGTGCTCTTTGCCGCCACCTCGGGAATTTTCCAATAGTATGTCATCGCCTTCCTCATTCTTGAAGGTGTATCGCCTTCATTGATGAACGTTCCACATTCGGTAGTCATAGGCTTGGATGAAGATTGACATTTGATCTTTCCTGCTGGGTAGTTAGCTCTACAAAATTTGGGGGAACGGCCACGGATTGACCTTGGGGCAAACTATCTGCCATATTGATCTTTTTCGCCTGGGAGTTTACTTCTAATTATCTAGCGACCAACGCTCTGATACCACTTGGTTTGCCCATTTTGAGCGTCTGAGGTAGGGTGAATAGACGTTTTTCGGAGATATACCATTTTCAATCAAACACAAAATCTTGCCAAGAACAAGTGTATTATATCACATAGAAAAGTAACAGCAAATGGCAATGCAATGAGGCAATACAAAAGAGAGAGAGAAAGAGAGAAGCTTAACCACTATGATGTTACGTGGTTTGGCACCCCACCTACGTCAACGGCCTTGGAGACCAACTCAAGATTCCCAAAAATCCTTTATACAATCCTCCTTTGGGGGAGAACCTATACCCACATCTGCTCCAAGAGCTTTTACAATTGTACTCTCAACCTAGAGATACCCTACAATTGCTCCCAAAAGTGTTTCTATATACGTATTGATGGAATTAGATACAATCTTAAATGCTCCTCTTGAGCTCGTATCACAACAAAATCCTCACACTATTTCCCTTTTTCACTGGAGTAAAACAGAGCAAGAGCTAGAGGGGGGCATGAAATTGCAACAATGAAAACCCTATGTTACAATGCACAATAAATTATTTCAATAACTAAATGAGCTTCCTTGCTTTGAAGTTAATGAAAAACACCTATTTAAACACCAAATGGGTGAGCTGGGCGCTGGAGAGCCGTTGGGCATTTATTGATGTAAGACAAGAGCAAAACTAGTCGTTCTACTGCATTTAATAAAGTTTGCAACCCGACATTCGTCGACGAGGTCATACTTTCGTCGACGAGCCCTTCAGTAATTTCGTCGACAAAGCCCTGTGTTCGTCGACGAGATACTGCTTTTGAATTTAGGTAGGTCTCAATTTCTCTTCATCGATGAGGACCCTATGTTCGTCAACGAGATGTGCACAAGCTTCATCGCCGAATCCCCTACATTCGTTGATGAAGGTGCCTCTGAACTTTTGGTGTCTCAGTATCTTCTCGTCGACGAGTACCATGTGTACGTCGACGAGGGTTTGTGTTGTTCTTGTCGATGAAGCCCTGTGTTCATCGATGAGGCCCCTTTTTCTACTTGAAAAATTACTTTAAGTTTGAATTAAAAAGGTCCTTATTCTTCTTGAGAAGTGATCCTTGATCTACTATAAGATTTATAAGGCTTAATAAAACATGTTTGAGGGGGTTTTTTAGACATCTTACTTAAGTTTTTTACTTGTCTTGTTGTGTGTGTGTGGGACTTGTGCCTATGTTCAAGTGATGTGTATGAGATATGCCCATTTCTTGCTTGTTCTTTTGAGTCACTCCATTCACAAAGGATTACAGAAGCAATCTCTCTAACTCTCACACTCAATCTTAGAACATGTGCTTGCTATTTAGAGTCCATGAGCGCTTTGGTTTTAGTGGCCGAGTTCTGGTCATGTCACATGTTGCTTTTGGTTGGTTTGAAACTTGCTTGCTTTGGATCTGTTCTGTGCATCTGAGCTGGACTACAGAAAAAAGTTAGCAACCATAAAGAATTGATAATGGGTTATTGTCATCAAAACATAGTTAGAATGAAAGACCCTTAACCACTTGGTCTAACAGATAATGCAATGTAATTCTATTTCTTGGAAAACCAAGATACCAGAGATCATCCTAAGAAGTGGCAAGTACCACTTGTACTCTTATGGTCTATTTTACACCTCGCATGATGGAATTAGTGTAATCCCTAGAGGGGGGTAAATTGGATATTTAAAAAATTTTAGGTCAAGTGTGTTCTATTTTTCTATCCACTATTAGTATAACTCAATCTAGGGTCTTTTCTAAACAATTCCAATTTAATAGATATAAAAATGTTCAAATAAGCTAAGTAAATAAAACAGTTCCAGTATTCCCAAACAATCACAAATAAGTATCTAAGTATTAATGCAATAAATCTAGCAAATAAATATAAGCAAGCAAACATAAGAATGTAAAGAGAATAAAGTAAGAGTGACACATGATATGTTATCAAGGTTTGGCAACTGTGCCTATGTTCCCACCTCAAGCTAACCAGCTTGAGGATTCAACTAATGCTTAGTTAACTAGGCAGAGTGACGCCGTATACACTCTCCTTATGGGGCGGAGACTCCCCAGCTCAATTGTAGGACTGAGCCACAAACAATATAACCAATCGTTATAGGCTGGATCAACACCTCCTCAAGCCACACTTGGAATATTACAATAGTAAATAATTTTTTTGTAAAATAAAAGTGCTTCTATACTAAGAAGATATGTACAACAATGTAGCTCAATGCACTCTTGAATGATAAGAATTTATGCTCAATAGAGCCTATGTGAAATATCTCTCAAAAGAATATTTATAAAAAAAAATGTGAGAGATAATGATCTTTGATTTAAAAGAAGTTTATATTACGAACTCTTCAAAGATCTACAGTCCAAAATAATATCTCCAAAATAATTTTAAATCCAAGTGTAGGAGATGTTGGAGCTACTCACCAAAGATTTTTAGATCATAGCAAAATGAGCCTTTGAGTCTGCATAAAATCCACATATATGTGAAAACCGGGTTTCAGTGAGGAAATCAAATCCTCTTTCCTTTCTCTCTTAATAAAAACGTCTACTCTGACTTCTCTTTACAAATCCGGCCCTATTTCTCCTTGATTCGAAGATCAGAAGCTACCATGATGATCTTGGGAACCATCCCAAAATCAGGTTAAGTAGGTCATTCAAGGATTATTTCGCTCATAGGTTTTTCTGAACCCAAATGTGGTTGTAGATGTTATTATACTGGTGTTTGGGATGATTAAATTTAGGTGTTGTGAATTCAGAGTTTAAGGGCTTATACTGTAGGAAGGTTAGAGAACCTAGTGGGTGTTCTCAAGAATCCAAGTAAATGATAAATAGTTCATAAATTTAGAAAATGTGAGTATAAAAATTATTCCAAAAATTCAGTTGATTAATAGGGAAATTTGTTTGTGTGTAATTTCAGGATTTTGAAATTATGAATGTTGTGGGTGTAAGTTAGAAATCAGTAAATGAGTCTAGTTTGTTAGGTAGGGGAAATATGCTATGCTAGGAATTTTAGAAATTTTATCAGTAATATATATGTGTTTTGGGGTAAATTTTATAGAGTATAAATTACCTTTATTATTAGAAAATACATATTTTAGTACAAGGTTTTTTTTAATTATTTATTAAGTTGTGTGGCATGAGTTTTATTAATTGTGTGGCATGAGTAAGTATTTGTTTAGTACAGAGTTTGTACAGTTTTTCAGAATATCATGATTCACAGTATTTTTTGCACAGAAATATGTTTTACTATATTTTACAGAATTATGAATTGCAGTGTATATACGAACAGATATTTTACAGAATTAGCAGAATTCCATGATTTCCAAAATCTCAAAACCATAACACTTAGATATTACAGTTTATTCAGTTTAGATATTACAAATCAAATATTATAGTTTTTTAAGTTCAGATATTACAGTATTTTCAGACCAGTTTTACAATGTTATGGTTATTTTGGAATCATGATGAAATAGTAAGATAATTATAAATATTAGTGTTATATAGTATAACACCCTAATGAATTATTTTAATCAGATTCAGTCAACAAAGCACGGTACCGTTGTTATTTCAGATCAGAGTGCAACCGCATATCTCAGATAGTGTGTGCATTTCAGTCAACTGTGCCTTGGAGGGATTGCAGGTTTCCCAGTATTGTGGGTTGTGGTGGCCGATTTGATAGTGAGGAGATTAGTTGTTGTGCCTGGAGGGATTGCAGGCTCCCTAGTATTTTGGGTTGAGGAGGCTGGTCTGATGATGATAGAGTTTCAGTTGACCTATCCTGGTGGCCCAACCAAAGTTAAGTCCCGCCTATGGGCCGCACAACCCTGTCATAAGGGGTTAAATCATGACATACAGTTTTTCAAGGTAGTTTTTATAGATGTAAATATATACAGATTTACAGGATAACAGCAAATATATTATAATACTAGAAGTATGATTAAATAGAAAGCTCAGATATTATAGATATATTTTAAGCCACATACGTGTGAGTCATACTGTGTATTATTTTACAGGCTATCTCAATTTTAGTTATTTATCAGTAAATTATTTATGTAAACTCAGTTGCCAAACATTGGTAATAGCATATTTCTTCTTATTGAGTGTGTTCTCATCCTAGTAATTTAACATTTTTCAGGTGATCCATCTAGATGAGTAGATCAAGCTCGGAGATAGCGAGGTCATTTACACTATCCTATCTATAGGGTAAGTGTTTTTAGGGAGATGCATTTTTGGGTAGATTTCAAGAGTCTTGGTAGTTTTTGTGGAAGGTTGGGTATCTATGTATATATATATTTTGGGGGAAAATACAAATTTCTAGTATTGTAATAATGGTTGTACAGTTTTATGTTTTCCACTGCATAAGTGTCTTCTAGTAGTCATTACAGGGGTATCAGAGTAAATGATTATCAGTCTATTTATATTTTATTCGAAAAAAAATGGTATGAAATTTTGGGTCGTTACATTTTGGTATCAGAGCCAGGTTTTCTAGGTGATGTAAACTCTAGAGTACAGCGGGAAACAATACCAGAATATAGGAATGGAGATAAGAATTTACGATTCTGCTCTGTAGTCTAGAAGTACAAACTTCGAGGTGGTTTCTTTGTTTTTCCCAGGGTGACGATTTCAAGAAAACCATAGTAAAATATCGTCAGTTTCTATTTCCATCTAGTAGGACTAGACCTTAAATTAGTAATAGGTAGTATGAGGGCATTTTAGTTAGATGAAAGTAAGGATGGCATTTTGAGGTTCGGATACTTAGAATAATTTGTTATTATTATAGGATGGACCCTGGAGGTAGTAGTGCTCATGCTAGCGGCGATGATAGAGCAGGGCCCTCTAACATGGGCGGTGGGGACTCAGATGCTGTTTTATGCAACGTAACTCAGTAGGTCATGGCTGAGATTGCACAGAGCTCCAAGGAGTAGGGAGGTCCATCTGTAGCCCAGGGTTGTACGATAGAGAATTTTACTAAAATGAACCCTCCAGCATTTTCAGGAGCATCTGATCCAGTAGTTGCTGAGAACTGGATGCAGGAGATAAAGAAAGTACTGACGATGCTTCACTGCACCGACGAGTAAAGGGTCCCTATGCCATGTATAAGTTGATAAGAGACACCGAGATATGGTGGACGACTACTAAATTACTGGAGGAGCAGAGATCTATACCAATGCCTATGACTTGGAGCTGATTCAGAGAGATATTCTTTGATAGATATTTTCCTGCTACTATCAGAGAGACTAAAGTGCAAGAATTTTTAAGTTTGACTCAGGGGCTTTCGACAATTCAGTAGTATGCAGCAAAATTCATCGAGTTATCACGATTTGCTCCATACATAGTGCTAGATGAAGCTAAGAAGGCTAGGATGTTTGAGAAGGGTTTGAGGTGATATATATATAGCAGGTGGCAGTTATAAAGATGCAGAACTTCTTTGAATTGGTAGAAAGAGCCACAATAGTAGAGGAGAGCGAACATAAAGATGCGAGAGTACCGAGCCAGAGGAAGAGGCCCACGCCTCCAGGTTTCTAGATAGATCCCAGTTGAGGCCCATGGAGGGGAGACCGGCTCAGTGGAGGCCAGAGGCAAATGATGGGACATCGTGGTTTTCAGTGTATGCAGGCTTACCCCATTTGTCCTAGATATGGCTGGACGCATCCAAGTGAATGTAGGATGGGATAGAACGTCTGCTATCGTTGTGGGAGACCCGGTCATAGGATCTGGTCATGTCAGGGACCGCTGGGCCAGGCACCAGTTCATAGACCATTCCAGGGCGATTACTAGGCACCTCGTGGAGGCCAGCAGAGGAATACAGCATTGGCGAGGGTCTATGCATTAACACCGGGAGACACTGAGGTTGCTGGAGACGTCGTGACAGGTATTCTTACTGCTTTACCATATAAAGTTGTTTTTTTGTTTGACACAGGTGCCACCAATTCTTTCGTGTCATTGGGATATGCTAAATTAGCTGGGGTTAAGGCACAGTTGTTAGATGTTGAATTGTTAGTAGCCATGTCGACTGGATCAATAATGAGGTGTAGGAGAGTGCTTAAAAATTTTCCAGTAGGCATTCAGGAGAAAGTACTACCAGCCGATCTTGTGGTATTAGATATGCAGCGGTTCGGTGCGATATTGGATATGGACTGGCTGGCTACTAACCACGCCAGCATAGATTGTCGTCGAAAAGAAGTGATTTTCAGACCCCCCCCCCCCAGGTGAGCAAGAATTCAAATTTATGAGTTTACGTGTGCACACCTCGCCATAGTTGGTGTCAACTATTCAGGTGAAGTGACTACTTCAGGGTGGTTGCCAGGGGTATATTGCTTACATAAATGAGTTGTTGAGGAAAGAATTGAAATAAGCTGATATTCCAGTAGTTAGAGAATTTCCAAATGTATTTCTAGAGGAAATTCCTAGCTGATCACCAGACCAAGAGATTGAATTTACTGTGGATCTACTACCAGGATCGGCACCAATATCTAAAACACCGTACATAAAGGCTCCAACTAAACTGAAAGAACTAAAAGATCAATTGCAAGAGTTGATGGATAAAGGGTTTATCAAACCTAATGTGTTGCCTTGGGGAGCACCAATTTTGTTCGTGAAAAAGAAAGATTTGACTGTAAGGATGTGCATTGATTATAGAGAGATAAACAAACTGACAGTCAAGAATAAATATCCTCTTCCTAGAATTAATGATTTATTTGATCAGTTCTAGGGGATCCAGGTCTACTCTAAGATTGATCTTTGATCAGGTTGCCACCAGGTGAAAGTTAAAGTAGAAGACGTATCGAAGACAGCTTTCCAAACCAAGTATGGGCACTACAAGTTCCTAGTAATGTCGTTTGGATTGACTAATGCAGTGGCAATGTTTATGGATTTAATGAATCGGGTGTTTCATCAGTATTTAAACCAATTTGTTGTGGTATTTATCAATGATATACTAGTCTACTCGAAGAGTTTTGGGGAACACGAGGTTCATCTAAGGCTGGTATTGCAAGTATTAAGGGAAAAGAAATTGTTCACTAAATTTAAGAAATGTGAATTATGACTGAGGAAGATCACTTTCCTCGGGTATGTGATCTCTGTGGACGACATATCTATTAATCCCAGTAAAATATAAGTAGTGGCAAATTGGGTGAGAGCAGGAAAGGAGCTTTCAAGGTCTGGCAGGGTACTACCGACGCTTTGTAGATGGTTTTTCCAGATTATAAAGTCCACTGATACAACTCACAAGGAAGAATATAAGGTTTGAATGGACCAATGATTGTGAGTAGAACTTCCAAGAGTGAAAGCGGCGATTGGTCACGGCACCAGTGTTAGCTAAACTCTACTCACAGTCGTCGGTCAAATCGAACTTCACATTTTTTTTCTCGTAAGTCATGTTAACAGACCAAACAACCTGGAGAAGCCATCCACGAAGTGTCGGTAATAGCTTGCTAATCCTAGAAAACTCCTAACTTCTTGAACATTTCCCAGCCTTTCCCAATTCAATACTGCTTCTATTTTACTTGGATCAACTGATATTCCCACTTCAAAGATCACATGGCCGAGAAAGGTAACCTTCCTTAACCAAAACTCACACTTCTTGAATTTTGCATACAATTTTCTTTCCTTTAATACCTACAACACCGTCTCAAACGATGCTTGTGCTCCTCAAAACTTCTCGAATAGACTAGTATATCATCAATGAACACAACCACAGACTGATCTAAGTATTAATGGAAGGCCCGATTCATTAAGTCCATAAATACTACAGGTGTGTTAGTCAACCCAAACGGCATCACTAAGAACTTGTAATGCCCATATCTGGTACGAAATGCAGTCTTCGGTATATCTTCTGCTCTAACCTTCACCTAATGGTAACCCAACCGCAGGTCAATTTTAGAATAAACCCAAGTCCCCTAGAGTTGATCAAATAAATCGTTGATCCTAGGGAGAGTATATTTATTCTTGACTGTTAGTTTGTTTATCTCCCTATAATTAATGCACAATCTTATGGTTCCATCTTTCTTTTTCACGAATAAAACTGGTGCTCCCCAAGGCGACACACGGGGCCTAATAAAACCTTTATCCAGCATCTCCTATAACTAATCTTTCAATTCTCTCAGTTCAACCAGAGCCATACAGTACGGTGCTTTAGATACTGGTGCAAATCCCGGCAATAAATCTATAGTAAACTCAATCTCACGATCAAGCTACAAACCAGGAAATTCTTTTGGAAAGACATCTGGAAATTCTCTCACTACTGGTATGTCAACTTGTTTTAATTCTTCTTTTGGAAATTCTTTTATGTATGCAACATACCCCTGGCAGCCATCTTGTAGCAATGTCCTCACCTGAATAACTGACACCAATTATGGCGTGGCATGTACACGTGAACCCATAAATCTAAATTCTTGCTCGTTCGGGGGTCTGAAAATTACTTCCTTCTAGTGGCAATCTATACTAATGTGATGAGTTTCTAGCTAGTCCATGCCCAGTATCACATCAAACCCCTACATATCTAGAACCATAAGATCTTCTAACAGCACTCTCTCCTAAATACTTACCAAAAATTCCAAAGCACCTTCCTACATTTTCCCATCAGCGTACCCACAGATAATTCTACATCTAATAGCTAAGTATCTACCCTAGTTATTCGGACATACCCCGTCGATATAAAAGAGTGGGTGGCACCTGTATCAAACAAAACAACAATTTTATATGGGAAAGCAATAATGGTACCTGTGACTACGTCTCCAACCGTCTCAGCGTCAACCGGCGTCAACACGTAGACCCTTGCCGGCACAGTATTCCTCTGCTGGCCTCCGCGGGGCGCCTAGTATCCTCCTCGAAATGGCCTTGGAGCCAGTGCATAATTTGACGGCATCTGACACAATTGAGCCATATAACCAAGCCTCCCACAATGATAATAAACATTCTCCCTGAGCCTGCACTCACCAGGGTGCCTCCGTCCGCATCTAGGACAAATGGCAGGAAGTTGTTCGCCCTGAAATCCCTTGTGCTCTACCATCTACATATGGCCTCTGCCAAATCTACCTCCTCTCTAAAGGCCTCGACCAAGACCCGCCTGAAAAACTTGAGGATGCAGTCCTCTTCTTCTGAATCTACATCTCAGTCTACCTCAGCTAACTTTCCTCTGCTATAATAGCCCTGACAACTAACTCTAAGAAATCTTGGATCCTCAGTTTGCCACCTATCTGTAAATATCTCGCCTCAGGTTCCTCTCAAACATTCTCGCCTTCTTCACTTCATCGGGGACAATATATGGGCAGAAAGACGAGAGCTCGATAAATCTCGTAGCATACTATTGGACAGTCATTGACCCCTGGGATAGACTCAGAAACTCCTGTACTCGAGCCTTTCAGACCGAGGCAAAATAATATCTATTGAAGAAAACGTCCCTGAATCGTGCCTAGGTCATCGGTACTGGAATCGTCCTCTGCTCCTCCAATAACCTAGTGGTCGTCCACCATCTCTCGGCCTCCCCCGCTAGGCTATATGTAGCATATAATACTATATGCTCGTCCGTACAATGAAGTACTATCAAGATCTTCTCCATTTCCTGTATCCAATTCTCTGCAACTGCAGGGTCAGCCGCTCCAGAGAAGGCCGGCGAATTCATCTTCATAAATTTTTCTATGGTACATCCCTAAACTGGAGATGGACCTCCCTACTCTCTAGAACTTCGTTCTATCTCAATCATAACTTGCTGGGCTACACTACGTAGCAAAGCATATGAATCTCCACCCCCTGCGCCAAAAGGACCTGCTCCATCATCACCACTGGCGTGAGCGCTACTGCCTCCTGGGTCCTTCCTGCAAATATATAGAACACCGTTTCAAAATCCTATTCCCCATACAGACCTAACTTGTCGCATTTAACTAGAACTTTAAATCCTCTATTAACCATTCCCCTGATCGTAGCCCCCAAAATCCAATCCTGCAACCCAAACACACGACTCGTCGATAGTTTACTATAGCTTTCCTAAAATTGTCACCCTAGGAAAAACACAGAAACCACCAAGAAAATCTTGTATCTAGACCACAGAACAAAACCTCAAATCCTTTTTCCTTTATTTTGGTATTGGTTCCTACTACACTCTAAAGTCTACGGAATCTAGCAACCTAGGCTCTGATACCAAAATGCAACGACCTCAAAATTATATCATTATATATATATACAATCATCCCTATGCAGCGGAAACATAAGTCATACAATCATATTTACTGTACAATACCATAATTCAATTCATACAGACTATAGCTATAAAACATTTCCTTCCAGTATCATCTACCCCAAAAATACAAAACTCTGTCACAAACTCACCCTACAACTAGGGTAATCAAGAAATCTCTATCCGTGAGCCTGATCTGCTCGCCTAACTGGCTCACCTAAAAAATGTTAGAATAATAGGGTGAGTCGACTCTCAGTATATTCAAATATGCTATTACTAGTGTGTGGCAACTAAGTTATATACATATACTTTAAATAACATCTAAGTTGTAATAAAATGATAAGCCTGTAAAGCATATCTTACATTTTTCGTAGTTTAAAACATAATTGTATCATCTGAATTTTTCTTCTTTTCATACTTCTAGTATCATACTATATTTATCAAATACTGTAAAACTGTATACATATACATAATTGTATTTTTATCCCTGGAACTTTGTATGTCATGATTTGACCCTTCATAACAGGGTTGTGCAGCCCGTAGGCGGGACTTAACTTGGTCGGCCCTCTAGGAAAGTCACTATACTCTACACTACCTCAGCCCGGCCAAACTGCATACTCTCCTAGGCACAGGACTGGCTGCTACCTCGTCAAACTGGCCCCCTCAACCCAACGAACTGGGGAGCTGCATACTCTCCGAGCACAGTTGACGGTACCCACACACTATTTGAGATATGTGGTTGCACTCTATCTGTATTAGCAACGGTACTGTGCTCTATATTCTGTATCTGTCTGTAATCTTTTCATAGGGATCTAATACTATATATATACATATATACACTTTTACTGTTTTCATCATGTGCAAAATAACCATAACACAATAACTATGTACTGTAAATACTGTAATATCTATAGCATCTTGATGCTAAAACTATATCATCTGTCTGTATAATCTATCTGTAAACTCTGAGAGTTATGGCATTTAGGAAAACATAGCTTTCTATATACTCTGTATATACTGATCTGAATAAACATCTGTATACTACTATATATATCTGTCTGTGTAATCATGTGAATAAAATTGTATATGTATACGTATTTTGTCTGTATAAAATCTATAAATATCTAACTATATCTGCATAACTTGATATACTAGAAAAACTGTATAAAAACTCCATATTAGATAATATCTACTTAGGCCACATATACTTTAAAAACTCATATTCTGTATAATAACTGGTATACATGCATATATATATAAAATTTCTGATAACATAAGTAAATCTCCTAGCATAGCATATTTCTCTTACCTATTTTCTGAAAAGCTTTCACTAAACTCTGGCCCTACACCCGTAGGGTTCTCCACTCAATACCCTGAAAATGACATCCCCCAGAACAAAATATCAATTTTTTCCTGCATACAACATTTCCTATAACTGCAGGGAAAGCATATTCTAAATAAAACACCTTACCCTGAGTTTGGGATGAATTCCAAACTAACTCCACCAATGATCAGCTCTAGCATACTTGTAGAGAACTTTGTGAAGAGCGTCGTGGTGGCCTCAGATCTTCAATCTGGCGAGCAACGGACCCAAAATTGAAGAGAAAAGGAGTGGGAGACATTTTAGAGAGAGAGAGAGAGAGAGAGAGAGAGAGAGAGAGAGAGGGAATTTTTGCGCTAGTTTTCTACTAAAAAATCCGATTTTTCACTATTTATAACCCCGGATTCGTCGACGATACACGTTATCTTGTTGATGAGTCTTTAAGGAATTTCGTCGATGAACTTCCTCCCTCGTCAACAAATTTCAGATTGCCCCAAAAACCTCTCTCGGTATTTTCTCGTCAACGAAACCGATCCTCGTCGATGAATCCCCTGTGTTCATCGACGAGATGCTGAAATATTCCTCAGGTTATTACAGACAAGATATGCTTAACTTAAGATTTTTATATTCAAGTATGAATTAAGCATTTGAGAATAATATGCCAAGCATAATTGCCTTGTCCATTTGGAAGTGGATTTTTATTCAAACAGTCAATAATTTCATGTTTCAACCAATGAATATATGCATTAAGTTCAGATTGGTTATATACTTGGATTTGCAGATTGGCTTGATTTTTCAAAATACTTAGTATGTAAAATTTTAAATAATGGACATATACTAAGATTTTACATTTTCAGCTCGAACCACTTCCTAAGCCTTTAGTCAACACAGCCCTCTATGGCTAATCCTAAATGCTAAGGAAGAATTATGTGATCATGTAATTCCTGTTTGAGTAAATTCTTCCTTGAATTTCAAGGGGTTTGTTTTCTTAACAACCCATACCATTTTTCTTTCTTTTATTCTTAATGGGTTAGGAGTCGGTGATTCTTTGACTTTCCATACTCATTTGGGTTTCACACCTTTTCTTTTAAATAGGCAATCAAATTTTACGTGCCCCTTCTTTTTACATAAGACACATGTGGTGTGAGTGTATGGACTGGAGGAGGTACTAGAATAATATTTCGATTCTTTTACAAAGTACCCCATGTATAGGTTCTTCCTTTTCCTATTTTCAATTCCATTAAAACCTATACCTTCCTTATCTAAGGTTAGCTTTTGTGAACCTAAAACTTATTAAAGTTGTCCTTGCCTCTAGTGAACGTGTAGATGATCTTAGATTGGTCTTCTATTTTCTTCTCTAGCTCTTCCATTTTCAAATTGTTAAGACCCTTGCAAACATCTTGAAGTTTAATGAATTTCTTACTCATACTGTTTGCTTTTTGTTCAAGTTCTGCAACTAGATGGTCTTTATTACTATCATTAGAAATTTTAGACTTCAAGACAATTAATTCT
Organism: Malania oleifera; assembly: GCF_029873635.1. NCBI lineage: Eukaryota > Viridiplantae > Streptophyta > Magnoliopsida > Santalales > Ximeniaceae > Malania > Malania oleifera. Next base: position 46,523,195 of record NC_080425.1, read on the forward strand.
TTTTCTAATGATTCATTTTTTCTTACTAATCTTTTGATTTTCATATCATTTTCTCTTTCAGTAAGAGCTTTAGATTCACATTCTTTCATGCATGCTTCATACTTGTTCACTAAAACAGAATATTTCTTATTAGATTTAACAAGTAACTTATGAGTCCTTACATGTAATGATTCCAAAAAAATAAATAAATAAATAATACAATAAATGAATCAATAAATAATTAAATTAAATTAAATTAAATTAAAAAAATTATTAAACTAATTAAATATTTTATTATTAATTAAATTATATAATATAATATATTAAGTTATATATATATATATAAGTTAACAATCCTTCCTGACTCTTCAGGAAGGATTGAAATTACAGAGCATTCACGCCCCCCCCCCCCTTCAGCAAATTCCCGCGGCCAAGTGCCGCCTCCATCTCCATCCCTCTTCTCTCAATTTCTTAGCGGATTTGCAGCAGATCGGGAAACAAAAGGTGTCATTGGATTCCTGGTTCCGCTGCTGACATTTCTATTAGAGCATATTTGTCGTGAGAACGGCTTAGGCATTGCTCTTGGGGAAATGTAACTTTTCCCCATTTTCCCAATTTCGCTTTAAATTTGCCATTAAATAGACGATCGGGTACCACCACGTGGTCCTAGTCGCGATTGTTGTCATTTTGGCGTAGGTAAACTTTCAATTGGGGTTTTTTAGACCCCACTCCAAAGTGAGAGTGGGATTTAGGAAAATTGGCAAATTGATTATATTTGCGGGTATAACTGTTAATTTGAAAATTATAGCCATAGAAAATATTTAAATAGTATTTTATTTAGGGTTAATTTAATGGAATTAGGAATTTAATTTTAAGGTCCAGGTGAGCGCCGCAGGCATCTTTTCGGGGTCCCTGTTGGCATAGTGCAAGAAATCAGGTAAGGGGGAAAATATATATTAAATCAGAATTTTTATGAATTTAATGAAAAATAAATTGTGTTATATGTACGTGTATATGTTTCGGTATGGTTAAAATTTCAGCCATTTAAATTATATTTTTTTTTGAGTTTAGGGTTGTTTATTAGATACGTATATGCGAAAATGAACTAATGAAAGTGGGAGATATTTTCAGGATAATTATGTAAGAAATGAAAGGTATTTTCCGTATATAAACATTAAATGTTAGTTGGCTTATTTTTCAGGCATTGTATGAATTTTATTACTAAATTAGTGGCATGAGTAAATGTAAATTTTGTGCAAATATGCGTTAAATGTACGATATGTAGGTTAAGTAAGTAATGCATTGTGAATAAAACATGATATGGACTATGTTGCTTGTGTGTGTTAATGCAACCACGTAAACAGCTGGAAAATGCTGGGTAAACAGCCAGAAAATGTTGGGTAAAACAGCTGAAAGACGCTGGGTAAATGTATAACAGTTGAAAAATACTGGGTAAAACGGCTGAAAGATGTTAGGTAAAATAGCTTAAAGATGCTGGGTATGAAATGAAATGAAATGAAAAGGGAAATGAATGAAATGGAAATAAAATGTGAAATGTGAACAATGTAAAATGGGAAAGAGTCACTTAAAGTGAAATGAAATGCAATGTTTAAGCTATGAACATGAACGAATGTGTATGATTGAATAATGATAGAAAAGAATAATGTATTATGATATTAGAAGTAGTTATGTATGTAGAACATGTTACGTTTGGGCGGAGCGCACTCTTCGCCTGAGGGCTTGTTGAGTAAGGCGAGTGCACTAGTAGCTTCAGATGTGATGGTAGCTGCATAACGTACTAGGGCAGAGGGAATCTACTTGTATGGGTGGGTAGATTTCCCTATCCTTAGGGCCTTTTCCAGTAAACTATTGTTGAACTATCGGAGTACGAGATTAATCTAACACTTGAGGGTTTATTAAGTAAGATGAGTGCTCTGGTATGTTTTAATTGTGACCTTAGGGTTACCTAAGTGTCAGAGCAGAGGGGTGCTACTTGTATGGGGGGGTAATCACCCCTATCCTTAGGTAATCTCGTGGGTAAATCTCTGCATGTGATTGTTTAGGTTCAGAAAATGGTTTTAAAATGTTATGATAATGATTTGCAAATGTATTTAAAATGATATTTATATACCTCATGCTAGCCACACGCTGTTTTAATATATATGTTTCTTCCCTTACTGAGATGTGTCTCACCAGAATACGAATTTATCTTTTTCAGGACCTCCACGAGATCGAGCTTAGAGAGCTCGAACTGTTATAGCACTTTTGAGAAAAAAGGGTATAATCTTTCTTCTTCTTTTTTGGATTACGCACCAGGTATCCACATGTCCGTTTTACGGTCCACGTGACTAATCTTGCGCCCCTTGAAGTTAACCCCACAACTCCAAAGAGAGGGTAAATTTAGGAGTTTAGGGGCAGAAACGAGCCCAGGAGGGTTTGAACACCTAACCTCGTGAGAGGCACTCCCGCAGCCCGCACTACCACCTGAACCACACCCTAGGGGTAAAAGGGTATAATCTTTGATAATATTTTGGGATGTAAATATTTTATATTTCATGTTTTATGTTTTAAGTCTTTTGAGAAACTGATGGTTGTGAAATATACTCGTGTTTGTGAATACTGGAAGTGTAGGTTATGTTTTGGAGATATGTATTTATGTGAACACAAATAGATGTATGATGTATGTTAGAATGTAGATGGATGTAGAAAACTCTGGTGTTGTATTTGTTGAAAGATTTTAGTTATGTTTTCCGCTGCATAAATGATATTAGAATATGGATTATTAGGTAAATGAATTGATTAGTAGCACTCTGGGCCCACTTAGGGGGTCGGGGCATTACATAACATATTCAATTTGTAATTCTTCATAAGTTGGCGTGCTTTCATCATCAGTACTATCATATGATTCACAAGCAAATATATCATTCAAATCAACACATGAATCATCTCCAGATTTATCTACTAAAACAGAAAAAACAAAGATAACCTCATTGTTAGTTAAGGCAACAAAGCACTGGTTACCTCCTTCAAGATCAGTACAGCTTAAGTCACATGGAGAGATCACTTTATTTTGCATGAATGCTCCATATCTCCTCTCAAGTTCATCCCGGATCTCCTTAGCATTGCTACAAGCCATAACCTCACACAAAATATTAGAATCTAAAGCATGTAGTAAGGTATTCATCGCATCAAAGTTTACCTGCATTAAGTTCCTATCATGATCATTTAATTCTTATTCAAATTTAGGAACATTAGTACAACCAGTGGATTTCACAAGCACACTATCACCCTAATCAATGACTTTCCAGAATTTCCAATTCAAAGCTTTCACATACATAGTCAATCTAAATTTACATATAGCATAGTTATCAACACATAATACTGGTGGGTGTGTGACCAATCTTCCTTCACATGAAGGGAATGCACTAACACGAACCATCATGATCTTTTACTAAATGACGTTTAAGTCTAAGTTACGAGGCTCTAATATCAATTTTTAGCTTTGATACAACCCAAAGAGGGGGGTGAATTGGGTATTTAAAAATTATCACCTAGGTCAATCAGTTTAACAGTAGTATTACACAACAGAGAATCAATCTATGCAATCATCAAATAAACATACACGTGCAGTAAAAGTAAAGTGCGGAAAAGTAAACAATACACGTAATATGTTATCGAGGTTAGGCCAAATTACCTACGTCCCCGCCTTGGCTACACCAGTACAAGGATTCCACAACAGCTCACTTAAACGGGTGGAGCGACACCTAATACAACACGCCTTACTAGGGTGGCGCACCTAACTTTCCTAACCGGGTCTAAGCCAATCTGGGACTGTTCAACAGGGCTAGTCTCCCTCTTCAAGCCCACACCTGGAATACAACAAATGATATGAAATTTTTGTACATGGAAATACGCTTCTTCACAAGCAAATATGTACACCAATATAGCTCTAGAAATATTGCAAGCACGAATGATATGTAAATATGCTCAGTGCTCTGATGTGTGCTGAACACTCAAATAAGTATAGATTATCAGCTCAGATCTAGAGTGTATATCAAAGTAAGATTTGAAACATAGTATGTGAATATCACAAAGTCATATCAAGGTTTCAAATATGCTAGCTAGTTGATTTAAACAAACTCGACAAGATATTCTCAATGTAATAAGCATAAGGAGTGTTTGAATGCAAGTTTTGAAAATGATTTTGCACACAAAAAATATAGGCTTAGGTGACTTGCAATGACGATGCAAAAACCACAAGCCACTAAGTCTTCCCACACAATATTTATCAAATAAAATCGATGGGAGAACTTAAGCTTTACTCTCAATGTTAAAATCAATCAATAATCAAGCAAATGAGAGTATTTAAGCAAATAGAGAATGAAGCACAAGCACTCTACATACACTCAACTCTTGGATAATCAAGGAAAATGAAGCTTTTGAGTGTATGGGAGTAGTATAGGCTAAAATAAGATCTTGAAATTCTGAGAGAATTTAGCCTTAATGATTTTGTTAATCCTTGCTAATCTAAACAAATGAACATGTAAATATAGGCAAGGAGGAATTTTTTACCATTGGGGACTTAATAGGGATAATTAGAAAAGTTTAAAATGGGTTTAGAAAAAACTAACCCAATTTACCACTTTTAATTTTTAGTAAAAATTAATTTACCCTGCAAAATTCGGGTGCCCGAATAGACTCGCTCAAAAAAATCTCTTTTTAAAGGTTTGGGTACCCGAAATCAGTGTCAATTGGCTGAGCTAAAATCAATAGCATTTTGTACGAGGTTCGGGTGCCTGAAGCTAAGTTCGGTTAACCAAATGGACCACTTCGGTCACCCGAGGCCATAATGAACGTGAAGGTTTAGGTGCCCGAGTAGTTGAAAAGTGTTCTGACACTGGTTCGGGTGCCCGAGGGAGATACGCTCAAAATGGTTCAGGTGCCTGATCACAACTCAACAATTAGACTTGTCCGGGGTTCGATCGCCCAAAGCATTTTAAACGCAATGGTTTGGTCTTTCGAGCACTCTCAACATTTTCAATTTTTCCTTATTTAATTTCCCTGATATAATAAGTAATGTTGGGGACTATTTTACGTGTAAGTGCTAGGACCTAGGGTCTTTCTAAGGTCTTTGAGGACACCAAAAAATTCCAGCGTTGGTCAACCTTCGATCGAAGGGTGATCCTTAAGGTCTTTCTAAGGTCTTGAGCATACCTACCTATCATGCATGATGCAAATTATTACAAGTCATAGGTGTATAGTCCATAATTAAATTTACATCTCAAAATGAAGAAAGTGAAATAGAATTACAAATACAACACAGACTTCTTCATTCATCGGCACGAACACCGCACGCCATTATGATATGTCTTTCAATTTGAGTACACGCATAGGGTGAACCTGCATGCAAGCCTTAGTACAACCATCAATACCAAAAGTGTTGACTCTATGAGTCCAATCTCGTTTTGATAATGACAAATCACTTGGTATTTGATCTGTGCATTGAGATTGTGAACAAGAACTATATTAAGCATGCACGGAAGGATAACAAGTCATGGAAGCCATGAAGATTAAAGCATACATATTTTGGCACAAACCATGGAACTCAAAGAGTACAAGAATGAAGATGTAAGCAACAAGTTCAAGAACGTCATGGGAATGGGTACTTAGAGCTAATGTATTTACATTTCATATGATTTAATTTGAGGTTCAACATATACCCTAGAATGACCTTAGGACTCATGCATTTCATGAACATCATTAGGGGACTTTCATGGACTTAGAAATATTTTTAAAATCTCGAAAAATATTTTTATAAAAGAGTCAAGAAAGAGAGAAAAGCAGTTTTTTCAAACTATAAAGAAAAAATTCAAGATTTGGTAACTTTGGTAGCCTGAACGAACTACACGTTTTGTCACCTAAAGAATTTCTTCAATATACCAAAGATTAAGTTCAGTCACCTGAAGAATTAATGGTGAAACACAGAACCTGGCCGAGACACCTTAGTAGACTGAACTCAACTTCAGTCGCCTGAACTCGTCACTTCAGGCACCTGACCCTCAACTTCAGTTGCCTGACCCTGTGTCCAGGTTAATTTTTTGAAGCTCTAAAGAACTTCAGTCTCCTGGGCCTTTAACCTTAATCGCCTAAACCTATGGGAAAGTTTAAAAATATAATTTTTAAATGAAAGAACACGCGAGCTATTTCTTTGATCCAACTGTTAGAATTGATTCTAAGGGTAAGGCACCAATTTATACTTTATATGAACCCTAGTGCGAAAGCTAAGACTTTTGGAAGAGAAAGAGAACAAACCTGAAACCTAAGGTGTATTCCCAAGAGGGGGGGTGAATTGGGTCTTTTAAAAATTCCTTAGATCCTTTCTGTTCCTTTTTACAATCTTGTAAGGCTTTCTTGTATTCTTGTTAACCGAGCAATCGACACAAACTCCTATTTCCTCTAATTAATCCACATTCACAACAACCACAATCAATCAATCAACTATTCAAGCAAAACAACCATACACCAAGAAATCAATTTGAAATATTTAGCGACCCTGTATATGAATGTGAAGTTCCTGTAGTTGACTTTTGAATTTGAATATTAAAATGACATCCAAGCACTTTTTTAATATCAGAATTTAAATAAACTTTCAGCTAATAGGTTTTGGGATGTTAACCAATCAACGTACTTCCTTTCAGTTTCCGCAAAAGACCGATTAACCAATGTACTCCCTTTCAGTTTCTGCAAGCCCAAAAAACAAATTAGACTTTGGGTTTACTTAATTTCCAATATGCGTTACTTTATGATTAAAAATATTAAAACATCCACGCAAGTTATATCATTCCGGAAATGTAAAAGAGAGTAAGGGAAAGAGAGTGACACCACTACTTTTACGAGGTTCGGCTTACCCCAGCCTACGTCCTCACCTTAGGTCAACCACCTAAGGAATTCACTATACCTTATTCCTTCCACGTGGAACAAAAACCTTACAACAATTACCCTCTTTTTTAGTAAAAGAAACCTCTCCAAGCAACAACTTGTGCTTGGTCCAATGATCCAACAAACCTTTGAACCATCAAAGATCAAGATGAAAGAAATAGATTTGCGTACAAAAACACTCTCACAATTCAAAGCAAGTTGTACAAATTAAATTCTAAATCGTACTTCTAAAACCAAAGTTAAATAGAAAATGTGAAGCTTTAAAGGTTTAGAAGTCACCAATGGTTCTTAAAAAAAAAAATTGAATGCAACTCGGAACCAATCTATTATTTTTCAATCCACCAATATCATATAGTTTTTCTCCAGCAAAATGATGTGAGCGCACAAAAACTTTTAGGATAATTTCAGTGCGGGGATCATATATAACTTCAGCATATTGCTCATTTGATCTTTTTGCTACTTTTGCTTGTATTTTCTTTTCATTGCTCAAATGAGGTATTTATAGACTTTTTCAAAGAAAAGTTTCCTCATTTAACATGAAGCATTTAGGTAACTTTTCAAAAAGTATTAAATTATAGAATTAATTTTGAAAATCTTCCATTTAGGTAAATTTTTCAAAAAATATTAAATTATAAAATTAATTTTGAAAATTTTCCCGCATGTTTGAAATTCAAAGATTCTTAATTTTGACAATCTTCCCACAAGTCAAAAATTCTCAATTTTGACAATCTTCCCGCAAGTTTGAAATTCAAACATTCTTAATTTTGACAATCTTCCCACAAGTCAAAAATTCTCAATTTTGACAATCTTCCCACAAGTTTGAAATTCAAACATTCTCCGCAGAGTTAGTCGGCTGGGCAGACCTCTTTTTCAAATATTTTCCATTTTTTGATTTCTTTAAAATCTAATTTATTTGAAAACCTTAATTGGCACTTTTCAAAAATATTTTCAAGAGTCTTTAAAGTGCTGATCTCTAAGTCTTTGTATTTTAAGGAGCTTCACATATCTAGATAGTAATGACTTGAAATACTTATAAATATCCTTCTAAGCATGATCTCCTTAATTACTAAGTCTTGCAGTCTTTTGAGGTTCAATCTTTACTTCAAGGTCTTCTCGGCCTTTAAGCTCTTCATGTATCTTTTATTTCTTCAATGTTCTGAGAAGCTTTCATTTGGTTGACTTTGATCTCCAGCTTACTTCCATGATTAATTGTGAGTGTCCTTTTACCTAGACCTGAATTAAAATCACTTAACACCACATGTTAAAACATCCTTCATTTTGTTATCATCAAAACAAGATTGAAAAGTCCAGTTAGGCCAACAATCTCCCCCTTTTTGATAATGACAAATGAGGAGCAAAAAATATGAATAAGCGTTAAAATATATATATATATATATCCCTCTTACAACTAGCATTATTCTACTCCCCTTTACAATAAGCATTATTTTAACAATTTGTAGATTCAAGACCAATCATGCTCATTGCTCAATTTTTCATTCTTATCATGTTCAACATGCTCAAATATGATTTTTCACTATCATGCTATCATGCTCAACATGCTTAAATATGATTTTTCACTATCATGCTCAACATGCTCAAAATTCAATATCATGCTCTCAATCATGCCAAAAGTTTTGCTCAAATACTACTCCCCCTTTTGACATCAATCAAAAAGGGTAAACATTCAAATGAACATTTGATCACACACTTCTCAATCATGCCAAAATTCAATATCATATTTCATATTGGGCATTCTTATTTCATATGTGTTGTGACATCTTTTAATTTTCAATCATGCATATGGTGCCCAACATTCATATTTGTGAAAAAAAAATACTTAAAAAAATTACCTTTGCCATGCATAATGCATCATTCAAATACCAAGATCATGACAATATTACCGATGCTCATAATTATGTTGTATTGCTCAAAAATCAAGCGATATATTCATAGATACCAATATACATCTTAGATATTCATGTTGAAGTTTTATCATGCACTTCTCATAGATACTAATTTTTCATTTATTCATGTGATCATAAGCATACATGCTCAAGACATTTCAAAAATCATGTTTCATACTTTTATGCTCAGATTTTCAAAATACCAATTTCAAGATACCAATTTTACAAACATCCATATGTAGCATGCTGTATATCACATATCATGAGCCTATTTCTCAAGCAATAAGGAAAGCAATCCAAGCTAAGTGTTGTATTATAAAACACATCAAAGTACACACCAAAACAAACTTAGATCACGTAAAGAGACAAACCCTAGGTCAACTAACTGACACTTTTAAGCTTCACAAACAAGTCTAGGGCTGCTCTATCAGTCAGTAAGCTGAGCTCAGTGTCAATTGACTGACTGCTCTCGAGTTCAAGGAAATTTACCTCAGTCAGTTGGCTGACTGGCCTTTGTTCCAAAAGAAAAACACTTCAGTTAGTCGGCTAACCTTAGAGTCAGTTGGCTGACTATAGATTTTTCTTTAAACCTTGTCCTTTTAGTTTTTTTCTCTACTATGTAGTAGACCAAGCTCTCTTCTAATGGTTATAAATCTATCTTCTAAGAATGGTTTAGTAAAGATATCAGCCCATTGATCATTTGTATTGATGAATTCTAGAATGATGTCTTCTTTTTTAACATGATCTCTTAGGAAGTGGTGTCTTATGTCAATGTGCTTTGTTCTTGAATGTGAAATAGAATTTTTAGATATGTTAATCGCACTTGTATTATCACACTTAATTGGTACAGTTGTGTTTTTCAAATTGAAATCTCTTAATTGTTGTTTCATGTAAAGAGTTTGTGCATAACAACTACTAGCTGCTACATATTCGGCCTCAGCAGTTGACAAAACCACGAAATTTTGTTTCTTAGAAAACCAAGAAACTAAAGATCTTCCTGAGAAGTGGCATGTGCCACTTGTGCTTTTTCTATCTATCTTACAACCGACATTGTCCGCATCTGAATAACTTATCATTTCAAAACTAGTGTCTTTAGGGTACCATAGTCCTAAGTCCATCGTGCCTATTAAGTATCTAAGGATTCTTTTAACAGCTATTTGGTGTGATTCCTTAGGTGCTGATTGAAAATGTGCACGCATACATACACTAAACATTATATCAAGTCTACTGACTGTTAGATATAATAGACTTCCAATCATACCTCTATAGTGCTTTGTGTCTACGGATTTTCCCTTTTCATCTTTGTCTAGGCTGATGGTGGTACTCATAGGTGTGCCTATGGGTTTACTATTTTCCATACCAATTTTTTGTATCATTTCTCTATGTATTTGGATTGACTTATAAAAGTCTCATTCTTTTCTTGTTTAATTTTCAGTCCAAGAAAATAGTTTAATTCCCCCATCATGCTCATTTCAAATTTTTCTTGCACACATTTTACAAATTCTTTACATAGATGTTCATTTGTAGCACCAAATATTATATCATTTACGTAGATTTGAACTAAAAGTATGTCATTTTCCTTATTTTTAATGAACAAGGTACAATCAATTTTTCTTCTTGAAAATCCTTTCTCAATTAGAAATCCATTAAGTCTTTCATACCAAGCCCTAGGAGCCTGTTTTAGTCCATACAAAGCCTTAGTTAGTCTAAATACATGGCTAGGATTTTCAATATCCTCAAAACCAGGGGGTTGTTCAACATACACCTCTTCATTAATATATCAATTCAAGAATGCACTTTTGACATCCATTTGGTATAACTTAAATTCTTTGTAGGAAGCATAGGCTAATAACATTCTAATAGCTTCCATTCTAGCTACGGGGGCAAAGGTTTCATCATAGTCTATTCCTTCTTCTTGATTGTACCCCTTTGCTATAAGTCTAGCTTTGTTTCTAGTGATTATACCATTTTCATCCTTTTTATTTCTAAATACCCATTTAGTTCCTATGATCGAATGATTTTCCTATTTGGGTACTAATTTCCATACTTGGCTTCTTTCAAATTGGTTTAATTCTTCTTGCATTGCAACTATCCAAGATTCATCCTTAAGGGCTTCTTCAACATCTTTAGGTTCATTTTGGGATAGGAATGCATAATGATTGCAAAGGTTCTTTAGTGAAGATCTAGTAGTCGCACCTTTAGATGGTTCACCTATAATTTGTTCTTGAGGATGATCTTTCTTATACTTCCATTCTCTTGGTAATTCCATATTTTCTATGAGTTCATCTTTTGACTTTTCTCCGTTTATTTCTTTTTCTTCCTTGATTTCTATCTCATCCTCCTTTTTTAACATATCATCTTTTTCTTCATTTTTGACTTCTCTTGAAAAAGGGTTAGATTCATCAAAGTCTACGTGAATTGATTCAATTATGGTGAGTGTTCTTTTTTTGTAGACTCTATAGGCTTTACTATTTGTGGAGTATCCTAGGAAAATGCCTTCATCTGATTTAGCATCAAATTTTCCTAAGTTGTCTTTGTTATTTAGGACAAAACACTTACATCCAAAGACATGAAAGTAATTTATGTTAGGCCTTCTTCCTTTCCACAATTCATAGGGTGTCTTGTTTAGGTTTGATCTAATGGAAACCCTATTAATTATATAACTAGTTGTATTTACAGTTTCAGCTCAAAAATATTTGGGTAGGTCATTTTCATTAAGCATAGTCCTTGCCATTTCTTGGAGGGTTCTATTTTTCCTTTCCACAACTCTATTTTCTTGTGGGATTCTAGGTGCTGAAAAGTTGTGATTTATGCCATGTTCATTACAAAATTTTTCATCATCTTCATTCTTAAATTCTCTTCCTTGGTCACTTCTAATATTTAAGACATTATACCCTAACTTCTTACATAAAGTAATTAATGAGTTGCAAGCTTCTTCTTTGTTAGCTAGGAACAACACTCATGTGTATCTTGAGTAATCATCAACAATTACGAAGGTGTATTGTTTTCCTCCTAAACTTTGGGTTTTAGTAGGACCAAACAAGTCTAAGTGTATGAGTTCTAGGGGTCTACTAGTTTATATATGTTTCTTCTTTTTTAAGCTTTTCTTGATTTGTTTTCCTAATTGACAAGCATCACACACTTTATCTTTGACAAATTTGGTGTTAGGCAAACCTCTAACTAAATTCTTTTTAGAGAGCTTGGATATAAGATCCATGCTTGCATGTCCTAACCTCCTATGCCAAAGCCAACTATTCTCGCTCATGGCTGCTAAGCAAGTTATGTCTTGAGAGATTAAGCTATCAAGGTTTATGCAATATACATTGTTCATTCTAATTGCAATGAATAATGTCTTTTGATCCTTAGAATCTTGAATTATGCATTTGTCTCTCTTAAACATTATTTCAAATCCTTTATTGCTAAGTTGACTAATGCTTAGTAAATTATGCTTTAGACCATCTACTAACAAGACATCATCTATAGTAAGTGAAGAGTCTTTACCTATTTTACCAATTCTGATGATCTTGCCTTTTGCATTATCACTGAAGGTTACAAATCCTCCATCCTTTTGAGTGAGAGAGGTGAACTCAGATTTATCTCCTATCAAAAGCCTTGAACATCTACTGTCCAAGTACCATTTATCCTTAGACGGAGTGGTCCTAAAGCAAACCTACAAGAAAGGATTTAAGTTGTTACTTTTGGAACCCAAACCTTCTTAACTTTCTTTAAATTTTGCCTAGTTTTAGCATTTATCTTCCACTCATTTTTTACTTTAATATACTTTTTCTTAAGTGGACAATTAAACATTATGTGTCCTTTATTTTTGAACATGTAGCAAGTGGTGTGCTCATAAGTATTCGTTGATGAAGTGCTTGCATAATATTTAGATTGATTTAAAAAATATCCCATAAACAAGTTTTTCTTTCTTTTGTTTGATGCTCCATTATAACCAATTCCTTCATTGTTGTTTGTCATCCTTTGTTGTCCTACCATCTTTTCGAAGTTATCTTTACCTTTGGTAAAGTTGTAGCTTGAATTTGGTTTTTGAGATCATTTATTTCTTACACTTTTTTACTATCTTCATTTACTTGAGACTTAGCTAATTTTTTAGACAAGTTATCTACTTTCTTCTCAAGTTCTTCAATCTTTAAGTCTTTTTCTTCTTCAACAAGTTTTGCGGATTCAAGTTGATTTCTAAGTGCTTCGTTTTGTTGTTTCAAGCTTGTGTTCCTCTTTGAGACTTTAATAAACTTTTTATGTAGAAAGAGTAATTTAGCTTGAAGTTCTTTGTAAGAGGGCATACTTTCACACGAATTACTACAAGATTCATTACACAAATCTTTAGAGAGAGAATAATAAGAGTTTACCTCTTCGTTATGCGCCATGAAGCACATGTTTGCTACTTCTCAATCACTTGACTCACTTTCTGATTCACTCGAACTAGTGTCATCCCAAGTTGCCTTCATTGCAGGCTTTTTTTTCTTATTTTCCTTCTTGAGTTGTGGGCATTCCGGTTTGATGTGCTCGACCTTTTTACAATGATAGCAAGTGGAAGGATCATTTTTGTTTTTGTATTCTTTTTTATTACTTTCTCCTTTTTCAGATTCTGATCCATTAAATTTTCTAGCGAATTTTTTATTTCTTCTTAAGAATTTTCCAAGTCTATTAGTTATGAAAGGTGTTCCTAAAATTTTACCATCTTTCCATGTTAAACTTTTTGAGCAGGTCTCTAATGTATTTAGATTAGTTTATGAAAATTCCATGTTTTTCTTGTTTGATCTGAAGTCCTAGAAAGAAGCTAAGTTCACCCATAATGCTCATTTCAGATTCACTTTGCATGTAGCTGGCAAACTTATTACACAACTCTTTGTTGGTTGCTCCAAAAATGATATCATCTACGTATTTTTGCACTAGGAGCAAATTATCATTTTTAGTCTTTATAAAGAGTGTTGTGTCAATCTTCCCTCTAGTAAATCCATTATCTAGAAGAAAACCACTAAACCTTTCATACCAACCTCTAGAAGCTTGTTTTAATCCATACAAGGTTTTAGTCAATTTATAAACATGATTTGGGAATTTGTGGTTTTCAAACCATAGGGGTTATTCAACATAGACTTCCTCATTAGTATAGCCATTTAGAAATGCGCTTTTCACATCCATTTGATATAATTTAAAGTTCTTAAAAAAAGCATATGCCAATAACATCCTAATGTCTTCCATTCTAGCTACAGGAACAAATGTTTCCTCAAAATCTATGCCTTCCTACTAGTTATATCCTTGAGCTACCATTTTCATCTTTCTTGTTCTTATATATCCATTTTGTTCCAATAACTGTATGATCATCAGGTCTAGGAACTAATGTCCGGACTTTATTTCTCTCAAATTGGTTTAATTCTTCTTGCATAGATATTACCCATGATTCATCCTTAATTGCTTCACTCACATTCTTAGGTTCCTCTTGTGATAAAAATGCAAAGTGACAAACCATATTTCTAAGTGAAGATCGTGTAACTACTCCACGTGATGGTTCACCTATAATTTGATCAATGGGGTGATTTCTTATATACTTCCATTCTCTAGGTAGTTCATTATCCTCTTTTTCTACTTGAATATCCTCTGAAGATGTTTCGTTAATTTCAATGTTCTTATCTGAGTTATTTTCAATAGATAGTTTTTCTAATCCCTTACCTATCTCAATCTCATCCTTATCATTCTTTTTTGGAGAAGGGATTGGACTCATCAAACACTACATGGATGGATTCAATTACAGTCAACGTTCTTTTGTTATACACCCTATAGGCTTTACTATCTAAGGCATAACCTAGAAAGATACCTTCATCTGATTTGGCGTCAAATTTTCCTAGGTGCTCATTATCTCTAAGAATAAAACATTTGCAACCAAAGACATGGAAATAGGAAATATTTGGTCTATGGTCATTCCACAATTCATAGGGAGTTTTATTTAGAGTGGGTCTAATTAGAACTCTATTCAATACATAGTTGGCGGTGTTCACTGCCTCAGCCCAAAAGTACTTGGGTAGCTTAAGTTCGTTGAGCATGGTTCTAGCCATTTCTTATAAAGATATATTCTTTCGCTCAACTACTTCGTTTTGTTGTGGAGTCCTAGGTGCTGAGAAGTTATGAGATATTCCTAGTGAATCACAATATTCTTCTATACTTTTGTTTTGAAATTATCTACCACTATCACTTCGTATGTGTGTGATCATATAGCCCTTTTTCATTCTGGAATTCTTCTACACAACTTAATAAACTTTTCACATGCTTCATTTTGTGTGCATGAAATAGTACCCATGTGAATCTAGAATAGTCGTCAACAATGACGAAAGCATATAATTTACTACCTAGACTTTGAGTTGGATTAGGACCAAATAGATCTAAGTGCAACATTTGAAGTGGCCTAGAGGAGGATATAACTTTCTTCTTCTTAAAGTTATATTTTATTTGTTTTCCTAGCTAACATGCATCACATATTTTATCTTTTACAAATTTTGTCTTAGGTAATCCCTTAACTAATTCTCCTTTAACTAGTTTGGATAATAAGTCCATGTTTACATCTTCTAATCTCCTATGCCAAAGCCAACTAGCTTCATTTATAGCAGAAAAGCAAGTTACATGTTGAGAAGCAAGATTATCAAAGCTAGTGGTGCAAACATTTTCATGACAATCAGTAGTAAACAATATTTTGTTTTCAGTTTTATTCTCTACAGTGCATTTGTCATGTTCAAATGAAACTCAATAACCTATGTCACACAATTAATTTATACTCAATAGGTTATGTTTTAGACCATCAACTAATAACATGTTATCAATAACAAGGGAAGGTTCCTTACCAACTCCAATGATTCTACCTTTTGAGTTATCCCAAAATGTAATGAATCCTCCATCTTTGTATGTAATAGATGCAAATTTAGCTTTATCTCCTGTCATATGTTGCGATCATCCACTATCCATATACAACTTGTCCTTTGAAGAGGACGATCTCAAGCACATCTTGTGGTCTTTGTTAGCCATCAGACATAGATTCGCAATCTAGTCATCACTAGATTTAGAGTGTGAACTGCTAGTACTGTGAGTGTCACAACCAACCTTTAGTGTTTTCTTCTTCTTTTTGGACCCTTTCTTTAGTTGAGGACAATTTGGTTTGATGTGCCCAACTTCCCTACAATTATAGAACGTAGGAGGATCATCATTTTGCTTCCTTCTGCTTGACTCTCCCTTTTCTTCTTTTGAGTCTCGGAATTTTCTAGTGTACTTCCTGTTCTTTTTTAGGAACTTTCCAAACTTCTTAGTTAGAAGAGCCATATTATCTTATGATTCTGAATTGCTCTCTTCACTGGAATTGCTAGATGAAACCTTGAGGGCTGTTACTTTCTTTGTTTTATTCTACTCACTCTATCTTTCATTTATTGTCAACCTGTATGCTAAAAGTGACTCGATCAGCTCATCTACTGTCATCGCCTTTAGGTTCCATCCTTCGGCTATAGCAATGGCTTTTGCTTCCCAGACTAGTGGTACTCCCCTAAGAATTTTCCTGATCATCTCATAAGTGGCATAAGTTTTACCAAGAGCATGTAAAGAATTTGTGATGTGGATGAATCTTATGTACATGGATTGAATAGATTCATCAGTAGTCATTTTAAAAGCTTCGTATTCACTAGTGAGCCTATCTATCCCACTATCCTTTACATCTTTGGTACCTTCATAGGTGACTTCTAATTTTTCCCAACTTTCTTTAGCAGACTTATAGGCCATGACTCTGTTAAACTAATTTACATATTATGCATAGTACAAAAGATTTATAGCAGTGGCATTAACTTGAACAAATTTCCAATCATCATCTGTGTATTCCTCTTCAGTCTTAGGTACACTTTCCTTATCAATAATTTTCATAGGGACATGGTTACCTCTGGAGACAATCTTCCATACTTTCCAATCAACATTTTTAAGGAAGATGCACATTCTTTGTTTCCAATAAGTATAATTTACACCACAAAAGATGGGTGGTCGTGTGAATGAGTGTCCCTCACTAAATGGAGTCACACTGATGTGTGTCATCGAGATCTTTTACACCAAAAGGTTTAAGTCTAATGTAACCTCGCTCGAATATCAAATGTTAATTTAGGTGTAATCCCAAGAGTGGGGGTGAATTGGGTATTTTAAAATTTGTGTCACTAAAGATCTAATTTTGAACAACTTACAACCATACACACACAACTTAGATGACAAGTAGTTCAGTATTTCTCAACTTATCAATTTTAATGAGTGATTTTATTAATCAATCAATCTTAGCCAATTACTATATAGATATACTAACCAATTAACACATACACAGTAGGCACAGAATTAAATGCAAGCCAAAATTAAAAGAATTAAGGGAAAGAGAGATGCAAACACAATTTTTACGAGGCTCAGCCAATCTGGCCTACGTCCTCGCCTTTAGTAATCCACCCAAGGATTCCACTAATCCCGCTCCTTTAACTGGGATGGAGCTTCCCGTTACAATTTGCTGCTTACAAGAGGCGTAGCTTCCTCCACACTCCGGTTCACAACCCGAACTGTCAATACAACAATATAATTACAATTTTCCGCAAAACTCAAACGCTCCTTAACAAGCTAATGAGTACAATTGAAATCCTAACACATACTCAAATGATATAACACAAGGCTCAATGAGTTTATGCGATGTGGTCAATGAAATTCTTTTAATAATCTTTGTATAAATATAGATATGACTACTCAGCTTCAAAGATTAAACCCAACTTAATTATCTTTGTAAAATATATGTAACATAGTTTTGCTCCAAAGATCTAAATCAAATGGTTACTTGCAAAAATGAAACTGATATGAAATCTTTGAATAAGATATATAATAATGAATGCTTTCAAAGAGTTAAGCTTTAATAAACTCTTTTAAAAATTCTTCAAGTAATATATATATATAAGAAACCCAAGTTCTTGCTCTCAAGGAATATTTAACAATATGATTGTGAGAGTAATAAACTTTTGAAAATAAAGATCAATATATCAAAAACGATATTTTGTTTACCAAACCTCAATACCCAAGTTGTTTGCAAAAGATATGAGTGAACACCCTTTGATCTTGAAAATCAACGTAAGAAATGCCCAAACTTGATTTGAATG